>NC_092196.1:6292691-6562691 GCF_043641665.1 Enoplosus armatus | reverse complement strand
CTGCAGTGTATTTATCTCCACATAATAAAAAGGGAGTCATTCTCTCTCTGTGTGTCTCTAAATTTCCTTTTGCAGATCCACTCATGCTTCCCTTCAAACACACACACACACACACACACACACACGCTCAAACCGAATGGAAAATTAAATATTACCCAACAATAACAGTGGCCAGCAGAGGCCCTTTGTGGCACTATGCAGCAGCTGTGTGAGACAGAACAGACACATTATGCAAACACACACACAGACATCCAAACAAGTTTCCACACTTCAAACAAAAATGCGTTACACATTCACCCCCGGCTGTGTTTGGAGATAGGATTCAAAATATCAGCGACAGTGGCCAGACAAGCATGTTTGCACAGGTAAATAACAGCGTCTGTTGGCTGTTCCCAGTACACCGTACAACTATCAGTGTGCATATACAAATGTAGTGTAGCGTGATTACAAACATTTTAAGAGCATGTAGCCTGACTTCATATTAAATCCACTATGAGTGACAAAATGTGCCTTATAGCCAACAGCAATGTTGAACATGTGTGTTTTATATGCACAGGTTCTATGACAGTGTGTGTTTTTCATCTTATAGCACCATATGTTTTCATGTTGTCGTTGGATACAAAATCCTTGAAGAAAACACATGTTTGGACTCCAGTGATTAACATCAGGTATATTTTCTCTCTCTTCCCATCATGGCATCTTATCATCATCATCAAAATAAATATGAACTTTTTTTCCATAAGGGTTTGCAACTTTGCTTTCTACTTCACAAGCCTCGCCTCTGTCTCTCTGTCCGTCATGTTTGTTTGGAGGCTATGGCTTGTGTAAACCAGAGGCCCGTACACAGTGTGTTGGACTTCTGCCTGTGCTGACAGACCTCTGGAGGAGAGGCAGCCGCTCAGTCCCCGAAAACACTAAACTGGACCAAAGGACACGGCTGAATCACAACTACACAGGAGCAAACAAACAACTTAGATGCTCTGATTAACAAAGTGATTCCAAAATGGAGCCACTGTGGTCATTTTACAGATGAAATTTCAAAATAAATGCATCTGTAATGCTCTGTGCTGAGGATTATCATCCAGACAATTCACCGCTTTGACATCTAATAAAATACTACAATAATAATAACACTTACAATACCTTCTGGTTAACGGAGGTGGGATGTAACTAACTACATTTATTCAAGTACTGTATTTAAGGGCAATTTTGAGGTACTTGTACTTTACTTATAAGTAGTATAAGTATTTCCACTTTCCATGCTACTTTGTACTTCTACTCCACTAAATTTATTTGACAACATTAGTTACTGGTTACTTTGCATATTTAGATTATGAATACAAAATATAAATCAATTAATACATTATGATATAGTATTATGGATTAAGATACCCAGCAGTATATAAAATAATTACAATTAGTTCAGCTTTAAAGTGATGCTTACACATTAATGCATCGCTAATTATAATCCAATGATATAATATATATGATTCTGAAATGAGACATTCTGCACAACGATTCCTTTTGGTTCTTTAACTGAGTATTTTTACACTGTGGTATTACTATTTTTCTTTGAGTAAAAGATCTGAGTACTTCTTCCACCATGAAGGTTACTAACTGATACAAAGATTCATTATGTTAAAAGTTGGACTTATTTGTTTGTGGTTTTCTCATGTTTGTTGCCTCTTTCTCTTGCTTGCTTTCCTTTTTGTACTTTCGTACAACTACTGTTGGCTACTGTACCAACTAGCTGACAGTTTGTTGTGTTGATGATCCTCACACAGGCGCAGCTGCCTGCAGAGTCGCTTCAAGGCTTTCTGTTGTTAACCAGTGAATAGTTTGTGTCAGTCACAATCGCACTCTGACATGCTCAGACTTACACCTGAAACTGCAATGAAACTAATATATGTAGACAGAAACTGTGACTCACACCCCAAATTACACAGCCAATACATCTGTTTCCCTCTCGCCCCACGCCTCAGACACCGCTGCTCCAGCCACCAGGGTCATTAATGTGCATTGAGTTTTGATGCTCATGTCAAAGACAGTTCACGTCAGAAGACAGTCAATATGGGGCTCTTGAACAACAATGCAGCTGAAATTAATGGATTGAGTTCACAACAGCTGAAATAAATGCAATTCAATGGTATTATCTTCCTTCATTTATTCATTTCTAGTAACACTGTGTCCAAACCATCTACATGCAGCTGACAGATACAATCTGATACATGGACATATATTTTGATTTATCATCTGTTTTTCACGTACAGTATATTAAAAACTGTATGTGCTGATATGTGGCAGAAATATTTGTTTTGTTGTAATAATATAATATTTATGTAGGCATGCATTGCTGTTTAATATACAGTGCGTACACACCCCTATATTCAACATAAAGAAATATGTATTCGAAATATGTGATTTCAACATGTGCATAGCTAAGACTATTGTGAAGATATGGCTTTGCATTACTTTATAGTATATATAGTACTCAAAGCATCTTTATTATTTATATATATATATATAGGTTTGTACAACATGAATTATAACAGTGGCCCACATATGCAACCACACAGAATTGTCACTTTTGTTTTGCAAAATATTTGAAAATTAAATCATATTATTATATTTATATTCATAATCATATCTTAATATCTAAATATATATCATCATAAAATAGATGTTGTTATATATGTAGCCTGTGTACATTTTTTAATACTTTATTCTCAAAGAAAATGTGCAGTTCAAATTGGGAATATCACAATATCAATGGTATAAATCACATAATACAGGTGGAGTAAACTCACTAAAACACTCTGAAAGGGACTCAAAATATAATTTGTGTCATAGCAAAGTGTGTAAAGTTTGGTTGAGTCTCTTTTCCCGTTGCATAAGTGGATATGATATCTTCCAAGTAATATCATTAAACTAACAAACCTGAGACTTATTATTATTTGTAATTTATCCATGTATAAAAAAACAGAGATTTGTGCTACTGTAAGAGATAAGCAAGTCCTTATATCAACCCAGAGCAGCATTACAAAAGGACACGAGTAACAAAATGTTATTTTTGCATTGACACATGTACCTGGAGCAGGATCAAAATGAAACTTTAGGATCAGAAAATCAGCAACAGGGCATGTGTTTATCTTAAAGCCAGTCTCATTCACTTTATAAAGAACTGGACAAGATACAAAGTGAAAGCTTTTAGGGGCACAGTTTTGTCAATTCATAATAAACAGTATATTTAGGTCACCAAATATACCATGCACAGCGTTATACTTTAATATTGAGATATTTGAATAAAGAAGATTATTTCTAATTAACTGGAGAAGAGCTGTTGGAACAGCTTTACAAATCGTATGGTACAAACTAGGTCAAACATTAATATTACATATTAGGTTGGAGTTAAGAGAAGAAATATCAATGATATGTTGAATAAGTAGGCCTACAATATCGTTAACACATCAATCAGGGTAGAATGAGTATCTCGCCCATTCATTTCAGATGTTGTTTGCACATATTGGCAGTGGGGGACGCTGTTACATCAAGTCATGAATAGTCACTGTACAACAGAGTGTTTCCAGGAGAGCCGTGTTTGCTCCTGCTTTCTCTCTCCCGTGGAGCCGAGATATCACACCAAAAAGATACCATTCACAGTCATATCGGACGGTATTACATTCATAATCATCAGGAATCTGCACTTCACAAAACTGTCCTGGCTCTTTAAAGGCACCCCACGCTGCGTCCTTGGAGCATGCGCAGTAAGAGGGAGCAACAGCCCCTATGAAAAACAACAACAATCACTACAGCAAGGCTAGGAAGAGGAGATGGCTCCTTGAAGCTCAGCACTTCTGGCCCTTATCACAGCAGTAATCCCAGTCCAGCTGCTGCTATTTCTACCGGAGCTTTATATGTCGATGGTGCCGAGCCCATGAACTTGGCCAGTCAAAGCGGGGATGCTGGCGGAAGCCAGCTTCTCTTCGCCAACTTTAACCAGGACAACACGTAAGGCAGGGCCGGGGAGAGTGTCTGGGGATCCGATGGCCTGTGCTGTCAAGCTATGTGACGTTAGCTAGCTCAATGTGGACTTGTCTGGGCGCCTCACGGGATGGCAGGGCTCGGTGTGAAATAGTCTGGATGTGGTTTCTCGCGTTAGAAATGGCTACCAATACACGCTGAGTTTAGCTAGCTAATGAAACTGTCCATTTGTTATTATTTCGCCCGTCACTAGCATAACGTTAGCTTTCGAGCTAACATGATGCTGTGTGGTTCGCGGCTAACTTTAGCCACAATACACATGTAGGTTCGGTGTCATGTAACTTCTTGGGAGGCTGAGGTGACGATTGTTATGATTAATATAATGACTACAGATAAATACAACTGAAGTCTGTGTGATTTAGCTTGTTTCGAGCGCAAGTGTTGACTGGCTAATATCGTTTAGTACTGGCAGGTCCAGTTAGGATGACTGTTATAATGCAGTAAATGTCACAAAGTGGGTCAGTGTATTTCTTGTAGACAGACTTCAATAACACATGGGACTGGATATGCCGCTGTAGTACACGGAGAGGATAGTCCGCTAAATTTACTGGTGACTGCTCCAGGCCTCAGAGGCCTGGTCTTATTGCAAAACAGTTCCAGTCGTGTGACCACTGTCACAATCTGACCAGTACACCCAGTGACACAGAGACAGCCGAGACTGCTGGATTACACGTGCACTTCTAGTGTCCCGTTTGAAACGCCTCTGTGAGCTTTAATAACGAGATTACAGTCTGTCCACATCCAGCGTGTGTATGGCTGTAATATCTTGCTGATGCTTGTTGTTCACTGCTGCTGTTGTGTCTGTTTCTGTCATTTCTGTAGGTCCTTAGCTGTTGGCACCAAATCAGGATACAAGTTTTTCTCCTTGTCCTCTGTGGACAAATTGGAGCAGATATATGAATGTAGTAAGTATTGCCCAAGCTCTGCTCTCCCTTTCTTATGCCCTCCCCCTGCTTGTTCTACAATAACAGCATCACTACTCTGTTATATTAGTGCTTAGTCATATATTTTGAGTTATTGTGTTTAATGCATGCTGTCTAGACACAATCACTGCAGCATTACAGAGTTGCCGTTACTTTAAATATTAATAAAGTTTTTCAGCACTTTTCCCACACCCATACACTATAATATCGAGCTTCCTCCGCATTATTGGATTTACATAATCTATAATACAATCTCTGCTTCAGTCTTATTATGCCTGTTATCTGCCCATTTATGATGAGCCAGCCTGTACCTTTTTTATAATCCTGTTCAATTTGAATAGCCAATGCAAAGCAGGTAGTAGGCAACTCAAGTCGTACAGTCAGAGGAAGGCAATGAGTGTTTTGACCCTATAAGTGTTATTATCTATAATTCACGAAGCCAGCTTTTGCTCAGTGCATTCACTAAACATACAACATACACTCTTGGCAAGTCATTGTATTCCTCTCTGAATCAGCTAAATGTTGTTATTTTGTGATGCTTTCATTTGCACTACTTCACTGTTCAAATTGTTGCCACAAGGGTCACAGAAAGGCAGCTAATAAAAGATGAAAGGCTTCCACTGAGCGAACGTTGTGAAGTGATGATTTCTTTGTCCGTGTGTGTGTGTGTGTGTGTGTGTGTGTTTGTGTGTGTGTCTTGCTGCAGCGGACACAGAGGATGTGTGTATCGTGGAGCGTCTGTTCTCCAGCAGCCTGGTGGCCATTGTCAGCCTGAAGGCTCCCAGGAAGCTCAAAGTCTGTCACTTCAAGAAGGGAACTGAGATCTGCAACTATTCCTATTCCAACACCATACTGGCCGTCAAGCTCAACAGACAGGTAGGGAGACGAGGGCAAAGACATACCTGTCTGTCAGATGTCCTGTCTTGTGTTATTTTCACTTGAAATACACCACCTCACATCACATATTCATCAAACAACAGAAGATGTATTTGTCTTGTGCGAATGTCGTCGTTGGCTAATAAATTAGTACAGCAAAATGTCTAATTAGTGTTTGTCTTTGATGGACATGCTTTTGATATTTTGTGGTTCCCCTGCAGAGGCTGATAGTGTGTCTGGAGGAGTCGCTTTACATTCACAACATCAGAGACATGAAAGTGCTGCACACTATCAGAGAAACTCCGCCCAACCCATCAGGTGAGTCTGAGGAATGACACACATTATGTCAACATAGTATAGTATAGTAGGTAGGACAATAGTAAAATGCTATGCTAAAAGGGTGAAAAAATAATTAAAATACTCCTATACAATACTGTGTGCTTATGCTGAAACCAGGGACGTGACTTGGATTTTGGTTTCTCTTTCATTTTTATCAGTTTATTTTTTAGGTCTCAATTAACTCCATTTTGTTTGCTGCTGCCCTAAAGGCTGAAAACTGTCACTGCGATCTGAGTTACTTCTGTGATATTTGTGTATTTAGTACATCCACAGAACAAAAACCCACTCATGCTGTCAGAACTATTACAGACATTTGGATGATTGCAGTCTCACTGTGTACATGAGTCATTCTTTCAGTTTTACTTATTGTCACATTTCAGATGAATGGGGTTCTGTTGAAAGCTGATTTGTCCTTCTTTCTTTATTTGGCTTCCTTTTGTTAATTAGTTTGTATTTGTGCTCATATTCCTCCAGGATTGTGCGCCCTTTCCATCAGCAACGATAACTGCTATCTGGCCTACCCCGGCAGTGCCACGATAGGAGAAGTTCAAGTGTTCGACACGGTCAACCTGGTAGGTGAACACCGGCACAGTAAAGCCCTCTGCCCTACACTCTCTTTAATAAAGCCCTTATATTTAATTTGTCACACCAGACCTTTCTCCGTAGCTCTTATTTCCTTGCTATCATACATAACAGTTCATGGCACACAAATACATATTATTACTATTCTGACAGCCAGTGTTTTCTATCACAGCTGATGCTCACTGGTTTTGTCTTTCTGAAGTAGTGCATCTCTAACTAGTGTCTGTATTTGTTTTCCAGCGAGCAGCTAATATGATTCCAGCCCACGACAGCCCATTAGCGGCTCTGGCTTTTGATGCCAGCGGAACCAAACTGGCCACAGCCTCAGAGAAGGTACCACAGTTACTGTACAGTACAGTGGCCTGTTGTCTGTGTGGCTTATATTTGTGTGTGTGTGTGTGTGTGTCTGTGTGATTTTAGTCGTTTTGTTCCGCCTGAGCTAATACAGATCGCTGTGGTTGCTACAAGTGTCGTCATCAAGTGTATCTTGTGTCTTTCGCTTCCTCCCAGGGCACAGTCATTCGTGTCTTCTCTATCCCAGAGGGACAGAAGCTCTTTGAGTTTCGAAGAGGAGTCAAGAGGTAGATGATTTGATGATTGATGGACTACAGTTTTGGTTTTTCATAAATTAAAGTCCTACTGTGATGGACTGGCATGATTCTGTAACCGCGTGTACAATCGTTGGTATGTTTGTCTCTGTGCTTCTTACCGTAGGTGTGTGAGCATCTGCTCATTGGCGTTCAGTATGGAAGGCCTGTACCTGTCAGCCTCCAGCAACACAGAGACGGTCCACATCTTCAAATTAGAGACGCAGAAGGAGAAGTATGTGTACGTACTGATCCGTCTCCGTCCTCATATGTCTGATTTTAAAAAGCTTCTGATGGCTGGCATTCACTATGCTTCATATACCTCAGAGAAACACAGGCCTCTCACATTGTGTATGTGTGTGTGTGTGTAGGCCAGCGGAGGAGCCCACCACATGGGGAGGGTACCTTGGCAAGGTCCTGATGGTGTCCACCACCTACCTGCCTTCCCAGGTTACGGAAATGTTCACCCAGGGGCGAGCCTTCGCCACCGTACGTCTGCCCTTCTGTGGACATAAGAACATCTGCGCCTTAGCTGTGTGAGTATACAGACCCACAGACACACACCTACTGTATATGCAAACATACAATATGCATGTACACATATAGCGTTGTTTCTGTCTTTGAAACAGGGTAAAACAATTTGTAAATGCTGTGACACACAAGAAAGAACTGCAATGAAGTGAAAGTGTAATTGAAAGTAATATGCATGACTTGATGCCGGTCTGCTCTCACGGCCAGATTTACATTTATAGACAGATCATACAAAGTTGTATTGTGCCTTCATTCTCATCTTCATTTCTTATTCAAAATCTGTGACATGTTCTTCATGGTTTGCCTTTGGTTTCTGTGACCATTTTTCCCTGGACAGCCCTGAGATGTCATATCAATACTGTGATACTGATGATGTTTACCAATGCAGTCTTGCTATCGCTGCTCATGCTAACAACCAGTCTTGCTATTCCGCTGTTGCTGCTTCTATAAAATATGAATCCCTATATAATATAATCCCTATATGAAGCTGCGAGGAGTCTTAATAACTGTTGTGTTATATTGATCTGTAATCGAGTCCTTTGAAGAGAAAGTGCTGCAGATCATTACTTCAGCCAAAGAGAACTGTGATCCAGTCTCAGTAGTTGCATAACAACAGCATCCAAGCCATGGTAGCTACAATTGGCGCTCAGTAAATCAGAGGCACTTCATCTTTAAATTTGCTCTAAGATGTTTGTGAATCTTTTTTTTTTTTTTTATGTTTTAAAATTAGGATTCAGAAGATTCCCAGGTTGTTGGTGGCAGCGGCTGATGGCTACTTGTATCTGTACAACCTGGATCCACAAGAGGGAGGGGAGTGCACACTTATGAAGCAGCACAGGTAACATGCACGCAGAGTAAATACAGAGCGAATGTGACGATGCACAGGTCTCTGAACACTATAATCTGAAGTTTAAAACGACCAACAGCCTGAATTTTGAGAGTCGTACTGAGAGTTTGTTGCCTCTGAATCTCTGCTGTCATTGACCTCAGGTTAGACGGCAGCGCTGAGCCATCCAACGAGATCCTTGAGCAGGGGTCACATGACCGCCCACTTGTCGCCCAAACCTACAGTGCTGCTGTCACTAAAGGTATGTCACACAAAATATATTCAGTAAGTAACACTTTATTTTACAAGTCCTTAATTTGACCTTTGACCTCTTGTCTCCTAGGTTACTGCGAAGAGCAAGGTGCCGTGGGAGGGGCGGGGCTAGAGGATGACCTCAACGACTTGCGCTTAGAGGAAGAGAACGAGCAACCGCCGCTCATCCTTGAAACTGACTGACTTAACGGACGGCGGTACCCACCTGCTATGAACATGTGACACAAGGGGGGCAGGGGCAGGATCAAAGACAGGGGGGCTGGGGTGTTTTTAAATGCTCCAAGCGTTCGAGAGCCTGTCTGTAAGTCTATCTGTGCATTTGTCTGTTCACATACATGTCTCTCTTTTTCTCCCTCCTTCCTGCGCTCCCTTTACCCTCAGTTTTGCCTGCGCAGGCCAAACTGACGCTTTGCATGTACATGTGCCAACCGCTGAAAACATGCTCCAATGTGAAAGTGAGTAACTGTGTGTGTGTGTGTGTGTGTGTGTGTGTGTGTGTGTGTGTGTGTGTGTGTGTGTGTGTGTGTGTGTGTGTGTGTGTGTGTGTGTGTGTGTGTGTGTGTGTGTGTGACCAAAAAAACAAAAAAAAATGTAGCTGTGTCTCCACTTAAGACACACACACTGACGCAAGCACTGTGTAAAATGAAAGTGATTGTGTTAAGTGCCTCGCTGCCCCGGTGTCATGGTTTCTTCTGTTTGAGAGGGGGGATCTCTTTTTATTGGCTCAATAAAATCTATTTTCAGTTGTCGGATCTTAATCGAGGGTGTGTACTTATCTTTTCTGACCCTTTTCCTCTCTCACACACACGGTCGCACACTGTCCTCTGAGGAGTGTGGCATCACACATCTGGCTCAACTTTACCCTCCGAAGCTTTTGGCATGAGGCAGAGGTGTTTGCGAATAAGAGTGTGTGTTTTTGCGCTTGTGCTGAGGCCTAATTTGTGCGCGTGTATGTATGCTGGGCATGTACATTTGCAAAACACTGAGTAATTAGCCCCCCCCCTTCCCTCCCTCTCACTTTTACCTCATCCAAACAGAGGCTCAGTGGACCCCCCCCCTCCACCTCCTCAGGCCTGCAGTCATTGGTTGATTTTAAACTCTGATATTAATGATCTTTTTTTAAAATCTACATAACCGATCATAACCAATGATGTGTCATGCGTAAGAAAACATGCATGGTGTTGTTGACGTGGTACTTTGTCCATACATTGAAGACATTCGGGTGATGATGACCAGTTAAAGGCAGCCAGCAGATCAGTCGAGAAAGGCACAAAGCTGTCTGCTACAGACTCCTCATTACTCCTCATCCTACTGTATCTCTACTCTGTACATTACTAGATGTGGCAAGATATCGCTGTATCATATATGACCATGGCTTTCGAGATTTTACACTCTGGGATAGTGGGTGTTTGGCCACCGAGTGAACTGTGGATTGTAATTTGACTGATCTGGAGCTCAGGCTGAACCTCATCAACTGGTCCAGGATGCTGCATGATTCCCCATTAATCCTCTGGTGACTGAAGCCGCTAAACAAGGATTAGCTGTGGGATTTTGGAGTGTCAGGCATTTTCTAATGATTTTGTATAAAATGTGAAACGTTCATCTGAAACTAAAATGAAAATAAATTCCATGTTGATGTATGAGCTAGGTGCCTTTGTTCTTGTTACACAGTGGTAACTTGCTTTTATTCATTAAGAAGAGCAGGAGGGGCAAGACAGTGAGAGAACAACTAGCATACAGTGTTGTATTAGTTAGCATCACAGCTACTATAACCAGAAACTGTTATTTTACGTCATCCCAGATTCAATTTTACAATAAGTTCATGGAAAATTATTGAAAAACTTTCCATAGAAAGATCTTTATGTTGAAGATTGCTGGCATACAGTACGGACAAGGAGGAAGCACTTCATTTCAAATGTATAATTTAAAAGAAAGAGCAAACAAAAGCCACTTTCAGCACTGCCCCAGTGTCATTGTGTGGATGAATGTCCCTCTGTTAAGTAGAAACTTTGACTGGCAGACCACAGTACCCCACAGAGACTCAGTGTAATCTTCACACATTCATAATCATGGCAGAAATGCCAACCAGGCAACGGCCCGCTCTCTGTGTGGCAATTGTTTAGTGGTTATTAACTGCACATTTGTTTGGTAGCATGCACCAAAAAAAAACCCAATATGAACTGAGATGGTAATTGCCTTTGGTGGATTTTGCATTTCATCTAATTGTAAACCTGCATGAATTGATTGTTTTGCCACTTGGAGGGCAACGCAACAAACTATAAACACAACACTGACATATCATCCCGTTTTAAGTTGATATTGTTAGCAAGCAGTTGCTCATTTACACATTCAGCAGACACAGAGCAACATTAGCATTGATTTGGAGTAATGTTTCTGGCCACCAGACAAATTTAAGTCCAATATTTGTTCTTCTTCTAACTCTGTTTTTATCTCTACCAATTCCTGATGGAAATATCTGCCGTTTGCTTCTGTGTAGCTAGCATACAGTTTGGTTTTGACAGAGCTTTCATGCCCTAAAAACAATGCTGATGAGAGCGGTGGGACTGAACCAAAACAGTAAAGGTGCGGAGCGTGTAACCAAAACAGAGAGCTGAAAGAAGCTAAAAAAGCTCAGTAGAGCTGAGAGGAAGTGCTATTCTCTGTGGGTCTGTCACTACGAGTGACTCCTTTCACATTACACGTGTACATTTGATCCATTGTTAATGTGGAAATATTGATTAGGGCAGCTTTAATGCAGTCTATTAGAGAGGCCCCGTGTCTAAATCTAGTTATAACACCTTCAATACATCAGTTCGTGCATATTCTTAAATACATTTCTCTGTGTAGCCAAATGATCACAAACTGTGAGGTCTGTTTCCTTTAAAAGACACAGATGTGTAAAGTACATTGTACACTGTTGATGTGGTCTCTATGGATTCACCTTTCATCTAGACCGGATGAGACAACCCCCCCCCCCCCCCCCCCTCCTCTGAATAAGCCACAACTCTCTGCACATTTGCTTGTACTTTATTAAGACTTTGCAGCAGGCCGCCACACACACTCTTTTGACACACGTGCAGCAGCGACACACACAGGTGGGCTCTCTATCGTTGATGTGAGAACACAGCTTCACCCCCCCTCCAGTGTAAAGACACCAACTGAGATCATGCAAGGCACAGACACACATTTAACAAACTCTCTCAGACACATACTAAAAAAACAATATGGGATCCAAAGCACTTTACAGAACCATGAGAGCAAAGGTCAGACACAACCGAAGCTCCACACCGTCCATAAGACTGGAGACATACAAGGCACACTGAAGCGTGCAGGCTAACATCGACTAGTACAGCTGAAGTGACCAATCCTAAGACTACACTGATTAAGACTATTGGTGATGTTAAAGACTCATTTAATTATTTAAGACGTTCTAAGGAGCTCCGTCTGGGCCTTTTTAAGACTTTCCCCCGAGGTGCCTGAGCTCATACTTCCTCAGTCAAGCGTCCTCTGGAGGGCTGAATGGGTGTGTCACTCTGTGGGAGCACAAAGACAGACTGTTATATTGTCATATATGAGACAGATGATCGTCTTCTGTTTAAATGCTTACCTGCTAGCGGTGTGTGTGTGTGTGTGTGTGTGTCTCTTCCTCCTCTACCCATCCTGTCCTCCACTGCTGGGCTTGCTGACCTGGACGATCTCCACCGAGGTGAAGCCCTTATTGGCGGAGGCTCGGTTCCTCATCCTCATCTTATTCAGGGTCATCTCTGCCACCTCCGCACGCTCCTCAGCATCATCCAGCTCGTGGATCGTCTTCCTGTATTTAGACAGGCTACTGTTGGCCTGCTCCTCCTACAGTGACACAGACGAGAGGTTTGAATTGAATAAACACATGTACATTTGCTACTTTAAAAACGTAGCCTGCTCTCTAACATGTCTGCTTTTGAGGAATTAAAAGAAAGCGTCCCATTTCTTGCTTGACCTATATTTGAATATTCTAGGCTGTAATGGGATCCAAGTGCCACAGTTTAAAGAAATTGTTCCACATTTTGGGAAACTGCGTATTCACTTTCTGGCGGAGAGTTAGATGAGAGGTTTGACACCGAGATAAACATAATCATTTTAAATCCAGCATCACCACTCACAGCATCCTCTATTTGCCGTTTGTAGCACTTGAGCTTGTTCTGGAGTTTCTCCACCAGCTCCTGCATGCGCTGATTGGTCTTGTGGTCCTCCTCCGTCTGGAAGATCAGCTCCTTGAGTCGGCGCTCGCCCTTACGGAGGTTTTTCACCGTCTCCATGTGGCGCTTCTGCTCCTGGTCCAGCTCATTCTCCACCTCCTTGATCTAGGAGCAATAAAAGGGACAAATCGACGCAATATGTGGATGAGAGGTTCCCCTCTTGTCACTTTGAAGGTCATGCTATCGCCTGTCACCCCTCAATCAGCCCAACTCCTCACCCTGGTTTCTAGTTTTTGGATGGTGCGTTTCCCGGCCTTCAGAGCCTGTTGCTCAGCCTCCTCCAGCCTCAGTGTGAGGTCTCTGAGGTTCTGCTCCTGGTTCTTCTTGACCTTCTCCAGGTGGATGCTCCGGTCCTGCTCCTGCCGTAGCTCCTCACACAGTCGCGTTGCCTGGAGGCAGACATACGCGTGAACACACGATTCATTTTGAACTCAACAACAGAAAAAGTACATTATGGTTGGCTTGACCAAATTAACTGAACTCATCGATTTAAATCTTTTCATGTATTTTATGCCTTTATGACATTTTTCTGTGCACCTACAGCTGAAACTGTGTGTGTTGTCGTGCAGCTTACATCAGTCACAGCCTTCTTGGCTCTCTCATCAGCAGAGCGAAACTCTGAGATCAGCTCTTCATTCTCGCTGGACAGTCGGGCGAGGTCGGCCTCCAGCTTCCTCTTCAGGATAGTCAGACTTTGGTTCTAGAGCGAGAAAAAGTGATGAAATTAGTTGAGATCATATGATGAGCCAAAAGAGAAAAAGACAACATAAAGAAGTCAAGAGAAACAATAAAGAATCAAGATAGATTTTATTTTGAAACCATATTAAGCCCATGGGTTCCCATGCTCTTACAAATGTGCACTTGCATGGGGCTGCCTGGCCCTCCTGTGCAGCCGCCTACCTGCATGCTGATCTCACTGAACCTCTCGGTGGTTTCCACCAGCTCCTGCTCGATTTGTTTGCGGGCCCTCTCGGACGCCTCCAGGCCTCCTCTCAGCTCCTCCATCTCGCCCTGCATCAGGCACAGACGCCGCTCCTGGAGGCTGTACTTCTCCCTCAGCTCGTCGTGCTGACGGGCGTCCTCGTCCATCTGCACCTGCAGGTCCTGGGTGAGACACGAGGATCACAGCTGTAATATTTTCAAACTACGAGCAGTTTCTGAGCAGTTTCTTATGCCGCCTCAAATGAAACTCCTACTTTGATCTGCTGCTGCAGCTTCTTGAGGGTTTTGACCAGCTCGGCATTGTTCCTGTTGGCGTGCTCCAGCTGAATCTCCATCTCATTCAAGTCTCCCTCCATCTTCTTCTTCATCCTCAGAGCCTCGGCACGACCTTTGGCCTCTGCCTCCAGGCTGGCCTGCAGCGACTCCACCGCACGTGCATGGTTCTTTCTACATGGCACATGTCATAGCACTTGTTGGTTATGAAATACAGATACATTTTTGTTGATCAAGGTAATCAATCAGAACAATTGTGAATGAGTCTTCTATAGTTATGTAATGAATTAATGGTTTACTTAAGGGACTGTATGAAAACAATCATTTTATTTCACCTGTAAACGTGGATCTTTGAGTAGGGACTGAACATTGTCTTTCTAAAGAGTGCATCATTTCTTCATTAGCCAACAATCGTCTTCACTTTATGACACATTTATTATTGATGTAGTATTCATTTGTCTATACGTGTGTGTGTGTGTGTGTATGTATACAGTCTTTGCTTGTTCTTGTTACAGGATGTCTGTTTTCTAACCTGGTGACTTCAAACTCCTCCTCCTTCTCGTGGATTCTGCGATCAATGTCGGCCTTGACCTGAGCGAGCTCCAGCTGTACACGTACCAGCTTACCTTCCTCCACCTAGACACACACACACACACACACACACACACATTTTGACAACTGGAAAATAGACAACTGTACAGATGGACAGAAGCAAAAGTCCCTTGTTTGCTCCAGTGTTCAACTTCAAATCCATCACCAAATCTGTTAGACTACCTTCTGTGTTCTCTGCCACTAACACTGCAGGCGTTTATGGCTGTCTCAATCATTTTTGATAATTTTCTCTTCAAAGTCTTCAATAAATTCACCAACAGCCAAACCTGACTGGAAATAATCTGCCATTATTTTTCTCAAATTGTTCTACTGTCAGAACTCACACAAGGCGAGTCTCTTCTTAGCCACAGGAGGCTCTTTGTACCTCTAGTGAAGATTCAGCCTCGTCCAGAGCCAGCTGCAGCTCCTCCTTCTCCACCTCCAGTTTCTTCTTTGCCTTCTGCAGCTCGTGGACGCTGCGGCCTCCTTCCCCAAGCTGGTCCACCAACTCCCTGATCTCCTCTGTGGGGAGAGAGGGCACATTATCAAGACAAGCACGATAAGAGTATTCTCATGTAATGAGATTTTATTATTATTACTATTTTGGGATATCATCCCCTCTATTGCACTTTTCCCATCATGATCCACTGCACCACAGTATCTGCAGCAGTTAGAGGCTACCTGAGAGGGTCTTGTTTTCCTTGCGGACGGTCTCTACGTGATCCTGGCTCTCCTCGTAGGCCGTCTTCAGCTTGTAGAGCTCCGTCATGTAGGAGCGGCTCTCCTTCTGGCTGTTGTCCAGCTCCAGTTGCAGCTCCTCGTTCTTCTGGCTCCACTCGGCCGCCAGCTTGTCGAAAACCCGCTGCTTCTTATCCAGAGCTGCTGCTGCTGCGCTGGACTGGTCACACAGATGCAGATGGAACACAAATAAATGCCCCTTTTTGTGATTATAGATTATGTCTACACACTCAAAGACAAATCAATTTTCAGTCCATCTTATACATGTTTTTAACTGATATACAGATGCTGACATACAGATACACTCTCAGAAAAACTAAAAATATATGCGTCCCTATATTTTTTTTAAATGTCTGAAGGTGGCCATTAGTAGCTTATGTCCGGGAGGTTGAAAGGCTCTTCAGCCATTGATTGACAGCTGGTACTTCAGTTGTTTTCCTCTGAAGGGCAAGACAATATTTTGCCTGTGAGATACAAAAACTAACCAATTTGACCTTTTTTGATAGTTTCATATCATCAGGAAAGAGACACAAGATACAGTGACAAAAGAAGCAATATTAGATAATTGACGGACGCTGCTAAGTTGAATGCTAGGCAAACAAACAAGACATAATTTTGGCCGCTATTAACTTGTGATGGCCATTTGTTTTTACAGCCAAGTGATTAATAAATAAATGAAAAGACAAATAAATATATGAAGGAATTAATTATCCCACATACAGCACTATGAGAGTTTACATTTCTAGTATGGATGCCTGGTCACAGCAGAAACCTGAACTCCTGCAGAGTGTGTGTTGAGTTACAGACACTAATTTGTCTACATGTGTGTGTGTGTGTGTGTGTGTGTGTGTGTGTGTGTGTGTGTGTGTGTGTGTGTGTGTGTGTGTGTGTGTTACCCTCTCCAGGTCTATGGTGAGGTCCTCCACCTCTCCCTGCAGCCTCTGCTTGACCTTCTCCAGGCTGGCAGCTCTGGCCTGGGCCGCCTCCGCTGCCTCCTCAGCCTCCTGGAGACGCACTGCAAGTTTGCGCCTGGAGGAGAGTGGGTGGAGGGAAGGAGAGAGGGAGAAGCCACCGTGGGATTACATTAAAAAGCATCAAGACAACCACGTTTCACTTACACACAAGACTAACAATTTATGTCTCCACTTTGATTTACAGCTGCAGAGTCCCGCATTAGCTCCATTCAACCTACTTGGTCTCCTCCAGCTCCTCGGTGCGGTGGATGGCGTCCGTCTCATACTTGCTCCTCCAGGAGGTGACGTCGGCGTTGAGCTTGGAGACGAGGCGCTGCAGCTCCCCGCGGGCTTCTGACTCCTCCTCCAGCTGCTCCTTCAGCAGGGAGAGGTCGTGGCGGGCGTTGGCCAGGGCCACCACTGCTGTGTTACGACCCTGCACAGAGGGAGAGGGGTTCTACTTTATAGGCAAGTTTTAAAGGCAACAAGAAGAAAACTATTGAGACAAAAAGAGGACAGATGGTCACCTAAAGGTCAGAGAAGGACTGCTGATGTGCCCATGTGAGACTGTGGCTGAACTTGGCAGCTGCCACTTGTGAAAATGTGTCAAAATATCACACATTCCTTCTACGTAACGCTTAAATGACTTGTACCTTGTTCTCCTCGTCCACCTGCCGCTTGAGCTCGTCGATCTGCAAGGTGAGGGAGGCCTTCAGCCTGGTCACCTGGGTCAGCTTGCTCTGCACGTCCTCCAACTCCCTGCTCAGATCATTGTTCTCCGCTACACACACACAAAAAGGAATAAAATAATATAGTGTTTGTGGGCATCCATGTAAGTGTGTGTGTGTGTGTGTGTGTGTGTGTATGTGTGTGTGTGTGTGTGTGTGTGTGTGTGTGTGTGTGTGTTCTCACCAGTCAGATGGATTTTGGCAGTGCTGAGCTCAGTCTGAGTGCGTTCCATCTCAGCCAGGCGAGCGTTGGCCTCTGCCAGGTTGTCCTCCAGCTTATGGGCGTGGGCCTCAGAGTTCATCTACACATGTCAACACCCAGATACACACAGATGCAACAGCAGGAGTGTGTATGAGTTTATATTCATGCCTGTGTTTTTTTGAAGACTTTACAAACTACACCATACCTTCGCTTTCTGAGTGGCCTCCATGGTGACGTTGAGGTCTTCGATCTCAGCCTTCATGCTCTGTTTGTCCTTCTCCAGTTTCACTTTCAGCCTGGTCAGGTTCTCCAGCTGCTCGCCCAGCTCTGCCATCGCGTCCGAGTGCTTCTTCCTCAGCCCCGCCGCCGTGGCCTCCGATTGGAGCGCTGCCTCCTCCAGCTCCCGCCTCAGCTTCAGCAGGTCCGTCTCCCGCTTCCGATTCTGCTCAATCTAAAGGACAGAGGTCAAACGAAAATGTCTTAAACTGAGGTTCCACTCCCCTCTGATTGACTAACAACTGTCAGTCACGCTCACCTGGGTGACGGTGGCTCCTCCCGCCTCCTCCAGCCTATCACTGAGGTCCTCCAGATCTCGTGATAGCTCTGCCCTCTGCTTCTCCACCTTTCAGAGAACAGAGAATCAACTTTAATCTATAACTTCAGTAAGTAATATCCCACCTGTCTGCCTAGTTATACTTATACAACATGTGAGGACATAATTGTTAACTAAAGTAGCCTGTTATAACTGAAAGTAAATTGTTACAGATTGAATCTGTACCTTGGCTCTCATGGCTCGTTCAGCTTCCAGCTCCTCCTCCAGCTCCTCAATGCGGCCCTGAAAGGAAATGAATAAAACCAGACCATTTATCATCCTCCTGTGCTTCTTCAGCTCCTCATTTTCACCCTCTCCCTTATTTCCAAACCTCATATCCTCACTGCTGTGCCTCTTCTGTTCATCTGCCATCACCTTGCTCCCCTTTCCAGCACACACTCATCTCTCATCTCACATTCACCATCCCATAATCCTTTCCTTCTCACTCCTTACTGACCCTATGCAACAATCATCAGCTAACATTTACCACTGTTAAAAAACAATCATGCCAGGCTCCTCGTAGCATTTGCAAACACTGCAGTGAGGGAATCAATAGCTCCTGAGTATAAATTGATTTATAAGTGGGAATTGTGATGAGTCGTAAAACGACAGATGCAATTTATAGTGGAAAAAAAACCTGCTCTTATACCATCCTCAGGAGGACTGCCATATGTAAAACTGAAGTTCATTTAACATGCAAGTGAGGACCTCAGATAACAAGAGTCTACAGCCCTGTTAGTGGCAACATGTAGGTATAATGTTTTCCATGTTCACCATCTTAGTTAAGCGTGTTAGCATGCTAATATTAACGTGGCTAAAAATAGTCACAAGTTTAGCTCAATGTTTGCAGGAACAACATCTGCAAAGACTGCTCAGGCCTAGACGTCTCCTTATCTGGTGCTCTTAGGAGCTTGTTACCTCCTCGCTAGTTGACTTCACTGACAAGCACATATTGAACCACAGAAGAAGGAACGATTGAAATCAAATGTAGTGCTTCGGGGAATCGGACTCCCGGGCCTCGAGCCACAAACCTGGTGCTCTTTGAGCTTGCGGCTGAGCATGGAGCTGAGAGCCTGTTCGTCCTCCAGCTTCGAGTTCATGTTGTTGATCTCAAAGTCTCTCCTGGACGAACACACAGCAAACACACACACACACACACACACACACACAGCAGGGAGGGGTATCAGCAGTGAGGAACACACACAGATGTATTACGTTTGTATGCTATGTGTACAGAGGCAGTCCAACGTCAGGATACTTCGAAAGCGTAAATGAACTTGTCAGCTTCAGTGTGTGTGTGTGTGTGTGTGTGTGTGTGTGTGTGTGTGTGTGTGTGTGCAGGCTTTTGTCTCTCACTTCTTGATGACCTCCTCCAGGTCGAGCTTAGCGTGCTCCATCTCGTTCAGGTTCTCTATGGTCATCTTCAGGTCTCCCTCTGCCTTCCTCCTCGCTTTCTCCACCTCCGCCCGGATCCTCTTCTCCTGCTCCCAGCTGTCCTCCAGCTACACAAACACAAACACAAACATCCAACCACGACAAAGGCACTAGTGCTGAGTACGTTCAGCTGCAGGTCTGTACATATTCCTTCCGGTGAAGAGTCTCATACCTCATTCACTTGGCTGTTGAGTTTGCTGTTGGTCTTGGTCAGATGGTTGACTTTGTCTTCTTCTGTTTGGAGATCCTCCAGGGTTTTCTGATTTCATTATGAAATATATATATATATATCTTCACTCACTTTTAAACTTAAAAGCATAAAAAAGGTGTGCATGAGTGTGTGTTTGTCTACCTGTTGCAGCTCCTCCAGGGCTCGCTTTTCCTTCTGCAGCTTGGCGATGTGGTCGTCTCGCTGGCTCAGGTCGCCTGTCAGAGTTCGCACCCTGTAGTCCAGACACTGAACACACCATTGAACAGAATTCAGTTTCCTGACTTTGTGTCCATTAATCCAGACAATATTTAGTGAAATAAATGATATCTCCACGTCTGCTACACTTCATTTCCTCTCTCCTCAGCCTCATTCTCCTCCCCTCTACCTGTTTCTCCTTCTCAGTCTTGGCCAGCGTGGACTCCAGAGACTCCAGGTCTCTCTTCAGCTCTGTCAGTTCGCCCTCCAGCTGTCTCCTCTGGCTGTGGAGGGAGGCTGTGTTGCCTTCTTCCTCCTCCAGGTGCTCACGCAGATCCTTATCATTTGACACCAAGGACAGTTTTTCAGCTGTTTCCAAGACATATAACTCTCAAACATTATCAGATTTCAGATTCTTTATAAGATCATCTGGTCTTGTGCATGCTTTAAACATTACACTTATAATATTGTCAGCCATCACTTTTAGCATTAGACTGTTATTCTTCCAGATTGTCTGCAGCACTACTTGTAATTACTGTACAGTGACGATTTTGTAGAAAATAACAGCTGACGCTTGTTTGTTGCTGTATTAGTACAATGTCATACATTCTACTGCTAAACATGAAAGAGCTGAATACACATATAATATATGGTGTATCTATAACATAATACCTGCACTGACTCCTCCAGCTGAACCTTTTGGTGCATCAGCTGGGTGCAGCGCTCCTCAGCATCACCCAGCGTGTCCTGCTCCTGTGGGGAGACAAGGAGATAGACTTTTTTCATCTAGTTGGTTTGAATAGTCTTTTAGGATTCTGTAAATACCTTCAGAACAGTGGTCACTACCTACTGGGTTTTTCAAAGATCATATTTATTTTTCGGAAAAACAGATTCTTTCCGTCCTGACTTGAATGTAACGGTGATACGTGAGAGGCACAAACTGGGGCTAAAAGATTTCTGTGATCCTTTAAAACCAAAGAAAATCAAAGGAACCAGAGGATTTTACTGGTGATTCAATCTTTCTTTGACTGCTTGCTAGAAGCCAGAAGAAGTATTGACCTCATGTTTTACCTACTGCACATAAAGATTTGTCAACAGACTACAAGAATGTCAATCACAAGGCAAATGAACGAGGTCTCAGTAAGGGGGGATACCACGCTGACTAAACTGACTGTGCAGATGTGCACTTACTGCAGCCAGCGCCAGGGCGAGGTCATTCTTCTCCTGTGACAGAGTGACCATCTTCCCCTCCAGATCTTTGATCTTGCCCTCCAGCTCTTTGGCCCTCTCCACTGCCACCCTCAGCTCCTCTTCCTTAGCCTTGAAGGTCTCCTCCTGACGGGCGACCATTAGGAGGGGCTTCACCTGAAGGAGCCAAGGCAGGAAATATGATGATGAAGGTGATGGGGATGATGATGATGATGATAACTCATGAGGTGAGATGAGGTAAAAAGTCAGCATTTTACCTTAGTGTAGAGTTTCCACCAGCCCCAGAAGCGCAACTGAAGGAACTTCCTCACGTTACGCTGGATGGCCATCAGTGCAATTCTGCATCACACACACACACACACACACACACACACACACACACACACACACACACACTGTTGGCACTCAAACATGCACTGCATACTCCATCTCTCTGACCTTAAAGGAAAACACATTTTCTGCATGTACACACAGAAACACAGGCACACACTGACCGTCTGTCCACCATCTTCTTGAACTCGATCCTCATCAGAGCTCCTCTGAGCTGAGCCTGCAGCATCGTGAGGATCTTTGCCAGCCGCTCGTCACGCATGTCCTCCAACTTTGCCAGGACGCCTGCACGGAAAAACACCTGGAGAGGAAAACACAAAGACAGGTGAGAGGAGGAAGAACAGGAGGGGTGAGAAAAAGGAGGAACATAGAGGATTTTATCAGCTGTATGCTCTCCTTTGTTAACACACACAGTTCACAGTAGATCACACACAGTAAGCAACAGAAGAGACAGTGGACAACAAGTGAATTAACTCTTTATACACAACAGCTGAAGTTTTTGGTTGGCCAACTAACTAGTTTACCCGCTACTGCCGAAGGTTTCAAACAGATTAATAGATGAGCTTCAAGCGAGGTAGATGTATTTATAAAATTAACTGATTGAGCCAAATATTTGCAGAGGATTATTTCAAGTGAGCCTGAGTTTGTTATTTATATGTTACATGTAGAGAGTGAGGAGTATCTCAAATATATATTGATTATATTATCTATTATAATACACCAATATACCAACTATTGCCAGTAATTATCGTATATGTGAATAAAAAAATGTAAAATTAAATAATAGCCAATAAATAAAAAATATAGCCAGTTATCAGTAACATGAGAATATGTCGACAATTATATGTGGAGTCTAGATTCTAATATGTTGAATTTATTATCAATATATGTTGATATGTATTTGTTCAATAAGAGACATTATTTAAATGTGCTGTGTTTCAGATATGGCTGATTACAACAGTGGTGTACCTTGCTGTGGCCGATGCGGTACTCCATTTTATCCAGGCCGACTGAACTTAGGAGGAGCTCAGAGGCCTTCTTGTTGTCAACGAAGCCCTTAGGGATGACGCTGGGGTTGAGGATGTAGTACCTAGGAGACAAAGGCAAAATTGAATAAATGTGGAGATGAATGCTGGAGTGATGGAGATGGATACAGAAAGAATGGGAGCCAGACCTTTGTTTGAACTCTGGGTACTGTAGTCTGTTGGGGAATCCTTTCCTGCAGATACGGATGCCCTCCAGCACGCCGTTACAGGCTAACTGGTGCAGGATCAGATGGTTATCTGTCACACCTTTACGACATGACAGAGAGAAAAGGTGATCATGAACACCAAGAGTTCCCAGTGGATAGTGAATGTTTGTGCCAATGTCTCAATAGTGAACACGCTTTCATAGATCAACACTTACACACCACCACACACACACTCTTCTCTCACTGACCTGACTTCTTGAACTCGTTGGGCACGATGCAGCGAACAAAGTGGGGAGCAGTGCTTCGCAGGGTGCTCATCAGCTTGTTCAGTTGTTCCTGTTGTGCAGAAACAGTTAGAGGACACCTGTGAGACCGTGAGCATGTGAGAGCAGAGTGTGTTTGTGTGTCTTTCTGCTTGTATCAAGTACGGCTTGTATGCTTGTATGTTCGTTTCAGTTTTGGTTAAGGCTTGAGTCACTGTGAGTTAAGCTTCATGATGAGGCAGGCCTGCTAAAGTACTTTAAAGCAGTCGTTCGACATTTTTGTAAATGTGCTTTATTTGCCTTGCGCATCTGTGCAAATTACCCTGTAGAAGTTGGAGACGGTTTGAAAGGAGGACCCTTTCTTCTGTTTCTTGACTCCTGCAGCGGCCTCCTCCTCTTTGAAGAGCAGAGCCAGCAGAGGCATGGAGGACTTCTGGAAGAGTCCCACCACCGTCTCATTTAAGGGGTCTTTGTTCTTCTCCAGCCAGCCGGCGATGCTGTAGCCCACCTGCGAGAAGCACAAACAGCTTAACTGCACCTATGCATGCGCTGAAATTACACATCCTACTTTACATTCAGGGAGAAACAATAACTTTGTTGACAGAGGCAATGTACTTGCTGAATAACAGAAATACCTACACACATTACACATTGTGCACAAAATTGCACAATGTGTAAGAAGAGAGAAGGGTTAGTTGGTATTTCTTCAGCTAAAAGAGACACAAGGTCAAGCTAAGGCTATGCATTCATATGTGTGTAACTATCCTTTTAACTATGCTTCATCTCAACACAAACACAAGCACATTCTTTCCCATCCTGATGGAGGCATTAGTGTATTTTTATGTCAAATGCTACAACAATCCAGTACTCACAGTGCCGGCATAGTGCACAAGTTCAAAGTGGGCCTCGGGTCCTTTCTTCCCCCCTTTGGGCTTAAGGAAGTTGGAGGACTTGCCCAGGTGGTTGTCATACAGGGCCGCTTTGAAGGTCGCATCTGTCGCCTTTGGAAACACACACTGCTCCTCCAGGATGGAGAAAACCCCCATAGGCTAGAGAGGAGACAGAGAGAGGGAGGTGGAAATAGAAGAAATGGGGTGTACTCGACATACAGTATACCGTGTGTGGGTGTGTGTTACCCTCTCCAGCAGGTCGATGCAGGCCTGCAGGTCCAGGCCGAAGTCGATGAAGACCCAGTCTATGCCCTCCTTCTTGTACTCCTCCTGCTCCAGGACAAACATGTGGTGGTTGAAGAACTGCTGCAGCTTCTCATTGGTGAAGTTGATGCACAGCTGCTCAAAGCTGTTGTACTGGAGGCGAAACACAGAGTTGGATCAGAGGATGAGAGGATGAGATAACCCAAACAAATAACGCAGCGGACTACAACTCTCACCTCAAAGATCTCAAACCCAGCAATGTCCAGCACTCCTATGAAGTACTGCCGCTGCATCTTAGTGTCCAGGGTCTTATTGATGCGGGTCACCATCCACTTGAACATGCGGTCATAGATGGCCTTTGCCAGAGCACCAATGGAGTACACACACTGGTCCTGGTTCTGACCTGGCATTTCAAATTCAAACATTGTAACTGTGGACGAGCGCATTGTCTACACTTGTTGAATAGTCTCTCTTTGCAAGAAAATTTGAATCATCTAAATAATGTCTTTGGAATACCTTTGGTCACAAACTCATTGCCAACCTTGACCCTGGGCCGCGTTATTCCCTTCTGCAGCTCCCCAGAGCTGATGGCCATGAGGTGGGCGACTTTGTCAGCCACTTCAGGAAGGGAAGGAGAGAGGGGACAAGGGATTACTGAAATTATTTCAACAATGTCTTGTAACACATGCTGAAAAAATGGGTCAAAACAGAAATGAAATAGGGACTGATGACAGGAAAAAACAATGTATAGAGTTTTGAAGTGTCAAAAGAGAGGTAAAAAGACTAGGTCAGATGGATGAGGTAGAAGGAGGCGATAAAGAGGCATGTAAACAGACCAGAGAGAGAGAAAGGTGGACTTTTTATACCCTCAGTGGAATCCACATCAGCCTGTTCCTCTCTGGCTTTCTGTTTGAACTTCATGTTGCCGAAGTGCATTATGCCTCCAGTCAGCTTGTACACGCTCATCTTCTCCTCCGGAGTGAAGCCCAGGACATCAAAGGCTTCCTGTGGATACACAAGCACATGGGGGGGGGGCAGAGAAGAGAATATCAGTACTGAACAACAGAGTTACACAAAAAGAAGCAACAGCACCATCAACAGGCTAATGAATTTCAATTATTTCCCATTGGTCATGCAACAGAAGTATGTCAGCCTTGATTACTGATTTAAAATCAAAGCACAGCAGGAATAACTCGCACACAGTAGCTCGCACAGAAAAAAACTATCAACTCACATCAGTGAGCAGCAGTTCCTCCCCGTCATCCATGTTGTCCACCACAGTGACTCCCTGACACACCCACACATACTGTTTGGGGTCTGGGCTCAGCAGCAGAGCCTCTGGAAGACATGGTATCAAACATAATAATAAAACAATTATTGTGTGTTACCTTGGACGCAAATCCCATTGTTTGATACTCGATATTATTCATCATTACCATCAGAAAGTATCATTTCGACCAATGGTTCCTAACATTTTTTGTGACGAACCCCCACAGCTCTGTCAGACTAACTGGAGTACTGGAGTAGTATTTTTGGTGTTAGAAAGAAAAAGAAACTCAAAGTCTTTCAACACAAAGCTGATGGTAAAACAATAAGGTGTCTCCAGCAGTGAAAAGGATCTTTAGTTTGTCATTTCTTACATTCGCTTTAATTCCATACTAACTGGTGACAATGCAGCTTTATCTTTATTCTATCTGTCTCACCCATGAGCTCTGGCTTCCTTCCAGACAGGAGCTGGTAGAAGATGTGGTATCCTCTCTCAGCGGCCTGCTGCGAAATCACTCTGGATTTCTCGAGCAGATCTGATGCACACACACATAGACACATAGACGCAGAAAAAATTGAAAAATTAATTGTACTCCTGTCATCTACGTAATATCTTCATTCATACAAGGTGCACTTGTACAAAGTGATAAAAGAATTGTACTCACAGCTCTCGATGTCAGCACCAGCCAGCTTAGCTGTTGGCCCAAAGTGGATGCGGATGAACTTTCCCTAAAACGACACATAAATGTTATTCTCACAGATTTAGTGATTGTACTGTTGGACATGAATCATTTTATGTCATGATGTAAAAGATGTCCTTACAAAGCGTGAGGAGTTGTTGTTCCTGATGGTCTTGGCGTTGCCAAATGCCTCCAGCACTGGGTTAGCCTGAATGATCTGGTCCTCCAGGGAGCCCTGAGAGGAGAGGAGAGAAAATAAATTTACATTATTTTGTCAGACAAGAAAAGCAACATATAAAAACATGTCTATGCATACACAAACACACACTTGCCTTGGAGTCGGAGGCTTTGCTGCCAGAAGCTCCGACATTGGCGAAGTACTGGATGACCTTCTTAGTGTTTTCAGTCTTGCCAGCACCAGATTCTCCGCTGGAGGAGAGAAACAAATAAGGAATTCATAATAGTGAGACATGCAGGCTACACCGAATACATCAAATTTGAAAAAAAAAACCTGTTGTCCTTACGTGATCAGCATAGACTGGTTCTCATGCTCTGCGATGAGGGGATGCAGAGGGCAGGAGAGGAGAGAAACAGAGAGAGTGTGAGAGAGACGAGGATAATTACTGCTGATTTCCCTCTGAGCAGATCAGAGGACTGCTGATGTTCTCTGTCAGCAGTACCAGCAACACAGACAGCTGTCAGCTCTCCCCTGATGCCATATAATGGCTTCAAATACTTTTCTACTCCCCTAACAAATCATCACACGCCACGCTGATTACGCACCACCGGCAACTGCCCCACTCCCTCTTTCCACATGAAGAACAGTGTAATGACTTTGAAGCAACTCATCTCAGAGGGGCTATCCTAAATCACCACATACCCCTTGCATGCTTACTTGTCCACTTTGCCAACCTTACCACCCTCCCCTCACCCACCTATGACTTCCCTCTACTCTTCAAAGCCCCCCCCTCTCTGTGTCTTTCTCCACATCTCCCTGAAAATCCAACGTTTTGTTTTTCGCCCTCTCCTCACCCATCAACATGTCGTGGTAGGCGTTGTCAGAGATGGAGAAGAGGTGAGGAGGAACTTCGTTGCGTTTCTTCCCCTTGTACAACTGGGCCACTTTAGCACCATAGATGGGCAGCCATTTGTATGGGTTGATCGCCACACAGAAGAGGCCTGAGTAGGTCTAGAAGTGGAGGGGAACATGTAAAGAGGTTTGAAGGATGCGGCAGGTTAAAACGACTGACACACTCAGTAATGTGAGCACAAGTCTGGCTCATAGGCACCTCCACGCCCCCATTTCGTTACTCTGGTTTCTCTTACAAAATGTCTAGTCTCAGAGCCCGAACTGAGATAACCCCGATGACATCATTATGACAATATCAGGGTTATTTTGTGAGACTTGACAAAGCTCCTCCAGAGACACAGAAGATATATAGATGAGTGGTAGTCGCCATGACAAATAAAGTGATCTTTAAAGTTGTTGTTACAGTCAGGTTGCCGTGACAAAATAGTAACACTGGGCCACAAAACAACGTTTTTCTACTGTATTCGAGGTGTCATGTGGACATGGTTTTGAGTGGGTTTTTGTGGTGCTGTTGATTAACAGGCTTACATAGATCCTCATGCTGACGTAGCGGCTTCGCAGGTTTTCCATGACGCTGGCCTCGTTGAGGAAAGTGAGGTTGGCCATGTCGCTGGCTTGGTAGAACTTGGGAGGGTTCATCTGCTGAACATCATCCATCCTCACAGTCACAGTCTGATCAGAAAGGAAAATCACTCACTCAGTCATTTTGTCATCATCATGATTATTATGATCAGAGTGAGATTACTCTTGACATCAGCTCATTTTTACTTCAGGAACGTAACCCAAACCTTTAAGACAAAATAGCTTAGACTTACAGTGTTCTTGGTGGTCTTGATGGTGACTTTGTCTCCATCTTCAGACTGAATCTCGCCAGCAATGAAAGCCTCCTTCTCGTCTTTGACCCAGCAGGAGCGCTTGATGTCGTATGGTTTATTCATGGCATCCAGGCGCTCCTTCTCTGAGGGAACCAGGAACGGCATGGGGTCCACATCGTCCCCGCACTCCCCTTTATAAGCACCCGGCATGGCTGCTACTGCTGCTGCTGCTGCTGCTGCCACCAACTCACACCAACCAAATGACCAGCTCACTCACCTTCTGGCTGGGCGATGGAGAAACAGCAGAAATGAATGTGTTAATTGTAGTAAGAGGAATTAGCCATCAGTTAAACAGGATCCAACATTTGACTCAGATACTCACCAATGCAGGAGGTGGAGGCACGCTCAGGAGGAATATGGGTGAGTGAGCTGATGCCACGCTGTTATATATCAGGCCTTCTCTTTCCTGATATGGTCACGACTCTAAAACCAGCCATCACCCCGAGGTCTCATCCCTCCAATCTGCCCGGCAGCGCGGGATCTGGGAATTCTTCGCTCTGCCTCCGTCCATCACTCAGGCTGGAACCATCCCCTTTCCTCACCCCATCACTCGATCCATCTTCTCCATCCCTCCGCCCTCCCACACCTCGATTTTCATCTCACCCTGCCTCTGCTCTTAACCAGCAATTGCTTTCTCTCTGTGCGCCCAACAGGAATTGGGATGAGTAAGGCATCTTAAATTAAAACCATTCACACTCGGAGACAGAGTGGGCCATTTTTCTCTGAATATTTTTCTCATTTCTTTAAAGACTGTCCAATTTCAAACCATTGAATATTCAAATATGATGCACATTTAATGCCTTTTTGTTTTGTTTTTTTTGTAACCAACTATTATCTGGTTATGATGATGATACAGGGTACTGTATGTGTGTCGTATGTTATCTTGAAATCCTTGTGGAGTTGAGACACTGAGGCAGAGCTGAGTTTGATTCTGGGCTGAAACATGACCAAGTAAGATGAGAAGAAAACTCTTGTATCCACCAAAGCTTGTTGTGGCACTTTCAGGGAAACTTCACTCATTTCAGCATCAGTGTCTCGATCTTATCCAGAATGTAGCCTCGATCTCGACCAGATTCATCAGAACTGAAGCAGCTGTTGCCCCGGTTCCCCGAAGAGAGCTCTTGTGGATACAGTCTGACGCTAATCACACACAGAAAATCAGCCTCAGGAGAGTTAATGGTTTGACTCAGGCAAGACCATAATTTCCAGCTTTCTAAAAAAAAAAAAAACAGCTTTCTAAAGCAATATTGTTGTAGTGAAGTTATGAACTGTCACTGTCCCTTCCCTTCTTCACATTGCCTGATGTAATTTATTCTTTGCCCCCTTGTATTTCTTCTTTTTCTATTTAAATAATTTTGAGAGAACAAACAAACAAACCCAATGGGAGTTCCCAACTGTTCTGTGCAATGAATGACTTCATCTTCATTAACTGTGTGTGTGTGTGTGTGTGTGTGTGTGTGTGTGTGTGTGTGTGTGTGAGTGTGAGTGTGTGAGTGTCCCCAGAGGTATAACTAAGTTTGTCTCTATGATTGGAATTATCTAAGTAGTTGTGAACACACTCAGTTGGTCTCAGGGGTTCCAACGGCACTTTGAATAACACGCACACACACACACTATATAGACACACACACATAATCACATAATCATACTAACAGCTGTACATGACCGTTGGGTAGAGATAAAGTAATTTGTGTGTGTGTGTGTGTGTGTGTGTGTGTCTCTAGCGATACTACAGCCACTTGTGGAGTGTTGACACATGCATGATACACCAATGCTTCTATGAAATCATTACTTCCACCTGTGCTGAGAAGGAGAGAGAGAGAGAGAGAGAGAGAGAGAGAGAGAGAGAGAGAGAATGTATATTACTCATGTTGTGGGGACATAAATCTGTTTACATTGTGGGGACTCACCTTTCTTTTAGGGACAAAACGCAAGTCCTCATGACGTAAATCATCACATTTTAAGGTGAAGACTTGGTTTAAGGTTAGGTTAGGGTCGAGGTTAGGGTCAGGGGTAGGGTTAGGGTCAGTCTTGAGGAAATATGAATGTAAGTCAATGCAAAGTCCTCTGAAGTGATGGAAACACGACTGTGTGTGTGTGTGTGTGTGTGTGTGTGTGCCTAGCCTCTGGAAGTGTGTGGTGTCCGGCGAGCCGTTTCACTGCTTATGTGGATTTACTGTGTCCTGTAAACAAGCTGGTGAGAGGGTCCATTGTTCCGCCAGCTAATACTGCAGCCATGCCGTTAACCCCAGTGCTGCTAAAGAGCCAAATCCCTCCAGCCATTATCCCTGCCCACCCAGCTCTCCTTGACCTTTAACGGGCCGTACCGGTGTTTTGACCTCCTGTGTGCTATACTTTACATTCCTGACAAACATTTTTTAAAGCATATCATATAATTTTAGACAAAGTAATGCATTGACTTGAACTTGATTTTATATCATATCTGTGAGCATAAAAGCAGTTCAAACGTTCAACTTTTGCATAAAGTCTTCCATCTTGTGGTATTCAAATGCTCGTCGGAAGTTCCAACATCCAAGAAGTAACTGCCTGTGAGGGACACCCTCTCGCTACTCAGGTGAACAGTTCACCTGTATTCTTACCTAACTTTAACTTTTTCGCTATGCTAGAGGCATCGCTCTAACAACTATTGGATGGATTGCCCTGACATTTGGTACAGACAGCCATGGTCCCCAGAAGATGAACCCTAATGACTTTGGTGATCTCCTGACTTTCCATGTAGCACCATCATCAAAAAGTTTAATATATACTTTGTTTTTTGACCAAACACCTGCAAAACTAATGACATTACCATCTGCCTCAGCTGTACTTTGTATTTAGTGCAAATTAACAAATGCTAGCACACTTATACGCTAAACTAAAACATTATACCTGCTAAACATATTAGCATTGTCATTGTGAGCATGTTAGCATGCTGATGTTAGCATTTAGCTCAAAGCACCACTGTGCAGAAGTACAGCCTCACAGAGCTGCTATAACATGGCTGTAGTGTTTCAGTGTAGGTGATTATTCATTCAAATATTGCTCCACTAAATTAAGATTCAGTTTGGTGGTTATGGGTGTGCTGGGAGTAACTGCTAATGTTGTTTACAAGCTGTGCAGCTGAGTTGACCAATTTTGCTGTCATCCATTATTATGAGTCGACTCCTATTTACAACCTTCAATCAACCTTCAACACAGATTTTGGAACAAATTAAATCAATAGATTCACTTTTTTTGGGTGGGGACAAAGTTACACATTGAATTTAAATAGACACTTCCAAACAGCAACCTTTTAATCCAAGAAGCCACTGAAATCTCACTTTCCACAAGAAACTCTCAACTTCACTGCAATTTGAAAACTGATTTTAAAGTCTGTATGTTGGAGGTTTCCACAGACACTTGAAAATGTTTATGGAACAGTTTTCAAATTAATTGTCGACAAAGTGAATATTTCAAGTGCTTGCTAACAAAAGTTAAATAATGGGACCGTTTTTACTTGAACGACAATTGATATTATGGACTTATTATGGAGCAGTTAAATAATGGAAATCTCTCAGTATAAATAAGAAATGGAAAGCAGAAGTGTAGGAGGGTTAATGTAGTCAACTATGAAAAACAACAAGCTCTTTTGAACGGAGAGATTATTGATGAGAACCTACACAATTGAGATTTATTTGTTGTTGGAGATCATGTGGGAGGGGAGAATAACCATAAAAAAGAGGACTTTCTTTTCTCACAGTAATAATTTTAATTTCTACAGTATGTAGTGACGTTGGAGGAGCTTGAACGGAGGCATAGATAAATATCTTTACTTGTACTACTTTTTGAGACTAAATAAAACAGAAAATACTAATCCAAAGTAGTTTAAACAGCTGGAAGTGTATAATTATTTGAAATGGAGAGAATAATCATAAAGAAACAAACTGCATTTCATTGTGACAATTTATTTCCATGTCATGATATCTTATTATCCTATTGCCTTTCTTACTATGTTTATAGTATTATTGTCTGTGTTTGTAACTCACAAAAACATATCAGACATTATTAACTACCGCAAATAAACATAAATAACGAGGGGAATTTTCGTTCTTACTCATGTAGGATACTGTCATTAAAATAAAAGCAAAACCGAAGGTCTGAAGGATTCCATGGAAGAAGCTGATCCTCACGGGCACGCCCACGCTTCCCAGACGCGAGCACGTAAGGTTATACCCGTTAAGGACATGACGTCAGTACGTGCTTGAGCCTGCCCGAAAATGTTCTCTCGTGTTGTTGGATTTCGAAGGAGCGCAGGACTTTGCGATGAAATAATACATTTTTACCCGTGAAGAAAACAAAAACAAACCGCATGTTTTTAAACTGAAGTTATTCGCCTTCCCATTAAGTGGAGAAACTGTGTTTTTGGGAGACTCCAAGGGGAAGTTTGTGTGATCGTTTTTCACGGAGTGATGTCGAATCCTGGGACTCGGAGGAACGGGTCCAGCATCAAAATCCGACTGACAGGTAAAAAAACGAGACCGAAAGAAAGCGCTTACGGTGCATGTTTTAAATGGAGCCTTGTGTGTTGCCCTCACACTGCTGTTGTAACGTGTTGCTATTAGCAAACCAAACAAGACATCACGAAGTGTCTTTCAGGCTCTCGGCTCTGCTGTTTGCCCAAACATCCGGTTTTTGTGTGGCAAACACAGAAGCACAAGTGCTAGCCTGTTAGCTGAGATGCTAACCAAATTACCGAGAGGACAGTCCAGAAGCTGTTCACTATCCTGTGGGTTTCACGGCTGAGACAGCAGACTAGTCGGCTGCTTTCGGGTCATTGGAAACCCCGACTCATGAAAGCCACGTTCAGAAACTTTAACGATTGCTAGCACTTGCTTCATAGCCAGCTAGCGTTAGCTAATAGTAATACTGTAGTTAATGTTGACCGCTAACGCTTGCTAGCTACACCCATTTTTTGGGCTGACCAACCGAACTCATCGCTTGACCTGAATGCGACGAGCTCTGTACCAGGGATGAAGGCAAATGTCGAACTACAGCCTCTCTGAAAATCAATCTGTCGGTAGATTTGACATGCTAGCCTAGATTACCCGTGAGTATTGACTGGCATTTCGCTGCTGTGTCAGCTGCAGCAAGACAAATGTTTGACTCGTTGAACTTACTCAGGGAAGCTTGACACGTTTGCTCATTTTGGGCACCGTGTACTCAACAGAAAGATTTTGTTCGTTTTTGGGTCAGACTCTCCTCTACAGGGCTCACATGAGTCTCTCTCTGTCTAACACACACACGCACACAGCTGGAACAATGGTTTTTACTGTAGCTAATGTAACCCCACTGGGCACCCAGGGGCCTCTATTCAAATGGAAATGACCCCTCTGTGCCTCTGGGCAGACGCCTTGTCCTTGTTCTGATTCAAAACTGAGCAAACACATACCATAATGTGCTTGCTGGTAGACTAAATATTTCTTCATGTGGTTTGTATGGACCAGTGCAGGAGGGCACATCAAGTGTATGCTTGTGATGGATGTTTTTTTTTTTGGTTGAAGTGCTTTCCTTAATGCTGTCTAAAAATGTTTATTTTCTTACTCTGTTCCTATTTTTTGAAACTTGATTTCAAGAGGGCAGAGCAGGCGTCAAAAGCATAACATACACACAGCGAGAGACATAAATGAATTATATAAATGTCGGGACAAAATTTAAAAGAGAGATTGAGAGTAAACCAGATTAGAAAGTTTTTCTAAACAGTAACAAAAATGGCAAAAGGTTCCCTGGTTCCAGCTTCTCAAATGTGAACATTGTCTGGATTTCATAGTCTTCATTGATAGTGAACTGAAAATCTTTGAGTTTGGACTGTTTGTCAGACAAAACAACACATTTGAAGACGTCACCATGGGCTCTGGGGACGTGTGATGGGTATTTTTCACAATCTACTGACAAGTTATCGATTAATCAAGTAAATAATTAATGGGTTAATCGAAAATGAAAATAATCCTTCATTAGAAGAAACAAGGCCATAGTTTGAAGAAACAATACACACAGTGATAGTACCATCATCCATCAGTATCATAATATGTTCAGTACTAACACATTCAATATTTAGAATTTCTTCTAGTGAACTGCAGTACAGTATCAGACAGTTGTTTCAGATGAGTCGAGGTGAAAGAGAGCAGAGAAAGTGTGTATGGATGTTTTCGACAGTGGAGGGTGTGTGTTTGTGTGTAAACCAGTCACTCATTATTTCAGCTAGGATGCAACAAAGGTTATTGCCCCTGACTGTGCCCCGCCCCCACAGGTATGAGTGGAATTCTAATTGGGTGAGGAATGTGCGATGAGCCAATGGGAGAGCAATGCTGCCCGGCTGGCCAGCTCTCTGTTTAGTCTGTCAGAGAGAGAGGGGTTGTTTGGCCTACATCAGAAAGGCCTGTGTGTGTCTGTGGCAGGGACATAGACACAGACCAGGCAAGTCTGACACTGGTTCAGATTTCAGAGACGGCGTTGGGTTTATATGGACATGTTTTAGCTAGCCAAGAAGTGATTGTTGTGTCTTTCTGTCTCTGTTTTTCTTTGTGGATAAGTTAGCTGAAGGAGAAGTGCTCTAGGTATAAGGAAATTGACATTATCTTTAGGTTGTGTGGTCTAGTGAGATGTGAATGGACAGTATTAGACTTTATCGAGAAACACTTGCTGAAAAAGCCTTTTCCCGTCTGGTTTAGGACTTTGTTTTGAACCTAAATACTTTTTGAAATTGTGTATCAAACACTGTCAAGTACTGGAAGTGGGCACTCAATGCTTGGTCGGACTCTTAGTGTTGTTTATTATTCAGTAATTTCGTTTATTTTATATTGTGTTTTTATTTAGGATGTCCTGGGCAGCATCAACAAAGCAATGTTTTGGTATTACCGAAACTTGGTACTTGCACAACATCAAACATTTCAAACAACACCCGGCCCAATTCTGTTTGTTGGCTTTTAAAGAATCTTTGTTTCCCTAATGCTGGCAAGGTTTGAATGCAGGACATGGTCCGGATGATGAAAAATGCAGGAAATAAATAGGTCAGAAGAAAAAAGGGTGCTTTTGATTGGAACTGAATGGGCTTTATTGTGATAAAATGCCATGTAATGGATGAAAGAATCAATGATTCAGGAGGATAAAGTTAATTTGCTCATGGAAGCAACACATGCTGCTCAGGTTTTCGTGCCAGGTAGTCGGATTGAACGCAGACTCGCCCGTGAGCCAATACAGGGCAGCGTCAGGACAGCAGGTGACTTGGGATACTCTCAAGAGGGGGACGGAGAGAGCTGGAAGCAGGGCAGAGAAGTTGAAGAATGAAGAATAACTAAAGGGTGGGGGGGGAGCAAACAAGCAAGGGACACAAAAAACAGCTAGAGTGTAAGAGAGAGAAAGAGAGCGGGGAATCCTGCTTACTTAGGAAGCATAAGCACTTCTAATCCACTCACTTACTGAGACAGCAGCATGTGCAGAAACACACACATACACTCACAAAAGCACACAAAATAAATGTTGAGAATGGAGGGATGTGACACCGTTGCTCAAACAAGCACATCAATGAGGCAGATACCGCCCGAAATGATTCAGTTTTTTTATGTTGCTTATTTAACTACCGGCTTGTGACTATTAAACCCACTTTTTGTGTTTGGTGGCAGTGAGCGCAGAGGCCCGTTCGTCATCCTCCTGTGTGTTGGAGTGGCTGGTGCAGGGCATGTTATTAAGTAGGTGAGATATTTGCTCACGTGCCCGCTGGCCGCTGCTTTTGTTTTTGGAGCTGAGAGGAGAAGGTTACTCAGGAAAGACATCGTTGTAATCTCACATGGGGAGGTCACTCTTCCTTGCACCTTGTAAATCGGTTCGTGCACTCTGAAACAGGTCTAGTCAGTCCCAGAAGGATCTTAGTAGTCATATTTTTTGGGCTACATCAGCGGTCACGATTATATTATGCACCTTGGCATCTTTTCCTAAGAACCATACCGTTATCTGTGATTTAAGAAGTTTTAATGAGCTTCTGAGCTCCTACAGTTTTATGGTTCCTGTCATTACCTGAAGAATATCAAGTACTCTCTGTGGTTGAGGTGCAAGTGTAGAGCAAAATTGCATATCCTTGAAATGTTTGTGGGAGATTGTTGACTGTGCTAAAAACATGTTGTGACTTCAGATTCCTAGAGGAGCTGCTAGCGTGGCACAGAAGCAGCTCGGTTTTTCATCATCTCCCCTGAATTGTGTCTGCTTGTTCCCTCAAGATTGGATGAATAGAATTGTTCCCCCGCTGGCTTTCTGCAGCTCTCAGGTTGTTAAAAAACAGAAATGCCAAAAAAGAAAGCGGCAATGGGGAAATTGAGAACCAGCTGAGCTGTAACTGTGTGTGTCTTTACCAGCCGTGACCTTGGCAGAATGAGGAATTTCCTGAGATGCTGAGAAGGGGTCCTGTCACACATTCACTGCCACAGAAGAGCTGGGGGGGGGTCCCTTGTCTCTGGTCTCTGGTCTCTGGGAAGAGATTGGAGGGTGAGAGGGGTGACAGTGACAGAGGAAACCTTCCTCCATTGCTTGTCTGAAAGAGGAAGCAGGGGCAAATTAGAAACTTGATTCTTTCACTGTGTCTGTGTAGAAAAGATGAGGTCTCGGTGTGGAATGTGTGAGTCAGGAGGAGGAGGGATGGAAGGGGTTGGCGAGGCAGAGGGAAGGATATCCTGCAGCCATTCTCAATGGGTTAATCACAGGAAATAAACCAGGCTATGCCAGACACATCTACACCACCGCACAGTCACCACATCCTAAACCACTGGCTGACTGACTAACTTCCTAGATGGCTGTCTGGGCCAAACCAAACCATGCCAGATTTTAATTGGACCTCAAAGCTGTGATAACAGTTCAGGTAGTGTAGAAAATCAGTTAGGACCAGTTTGAATAGATCAAGAGATTCTTTTGTTTCTCTCAGCCAAGACAATACCACTAATCTGCATCTCCGAAATGTTGCCAATATAACCCCATCATTGATTAACATAGATTGTATTCAGGGTTGCGGTTAACAATTATTTTCATTGTTGATTAATCAGCAGATTACTTTTTTTGCTTAATCTGGTTATCGTTTTCTCAGAAAAGTTATTATTCATTTTTCAGTGACTTAAAAAGCTTGAAACGGCGAAAGGCAACTAACCACACTCACATTGATGGCTTGTAAAATGACCAAATGATTAATTGGTCAACAAGTGGTTTCACGTGTCATTGTAATGCCAAATTTAAAGCTCTGGTAGAAATGCACAGGAGGAAACGGAGCCTTCATAAATTCAATCACTCCTAGCCTGCATCACCCTCGTCTAACTGGATAAAGGTGATTGACATGCTATCGTTACCCAGTCCGCCTCATTGGTCAGATGTGCTCCAACTTATTTTGTCTTGAAGGAGAATAGCAGAGAAATGGGGCCAGAGGTATTTCTAAAACATTACTGTCTCATTCTCCCTCTTGTGTCTGCCCACTAAACATGGCGATTTATCTCAATGACCTGTCAGTCAGCGTGAGTTCATGAAAGTTACCTGCCGTAGCTTTAAGTGAAGAATCCAAATGGTAATTAAACACCGGTATATACGTGCGCCACACGTGTTGGTGATGCATCCCGTGGTTCACATAATCATTCAAACACAGATGAGATGTGACACTATAATGAGGCATTTACATAGCTGCTCTAGAAATATGTTCTGCTGCATTATACAGTAAAGCTAATCATCAGGTTTTGTCAATCACATAGAAACAGGAAGGGTTTCTTTGTTGATGCACCACACTGACATTAAACAATGTCAGTTCCCAACAATGTGCTTAAAGGCCTATATTAGAACTAGACATAAAGACCTGCAGTGTAAATATTATAGTTTTCATGCCAGCTACACCTTATGTTGTAGTCCCCTTTCGAGTGCATTACATCAGAATACAAACATGCAGCTTGTTTTTGTTCAGTGCCCACACTGCCCTATAATCAAGACCTTTACTTGTGACTGGACATGATTGTGTTTCTAAAAATGGGGGTATTGTGGTTCAGTTGTGTTTTTTAGTGTTACAGCAGTGCTCATTGAGCTGATCTAGAGTGTCATATGCCAGCTCTCGCACCATACATTTGTCTGGCGAACAAACGGCAAGAAATTGTACACACACCCACCCACACAATAAACTAAATACACACACTTAGAAATTCACAATGTCTGGGTCAGCATGAGATGCATAAAGATGATGTGGCAGAGAAGGCATTCTGCCACATTCACTGTGTGTGTGTGTGTGTGTGTGTGTGTGTGTGTGTGTGTGTGTGTGTGTGTGTGTGTGTGTGTGTGTGTGTGTGTGTGTGAGAGAGAGTGAGTATGTGTGTGCAATGACACTAGGCTATACTTTACTGCTCACTCTTGTCTGCATGTTTTCCTGCTCATTTCCATCCTCTGGCATTCATATATTATCCTAACCAGCGTTCTTCCTCCTCACACAGTTTGTATATGCACCAGCAGACATTTGTATCAGCCTACACACTGTTAAGATCATTTACATATTGTGTGTGTGGCATTTTGTTCATAATGATTTCATCTTTTACAGTATTATGTGCCAAGAACCTCGCAAAGAAAGACTTCTTTCGTAAGTACTTTTTTTTTTATTGTGTTCATTTTCATGTGCATGACTCTTACTTCATGACGATTGGTATGATGATAAGATAATGTGTTTCAACAAAGGTCTGTGTGTGCCATCAAAAGCAACTCTGTCAACAAAGTGGCACTGGGGTTGCTCAGTTGCAGTACTGTGCACATGATTGTATGCATTTGCACTGCGCCGTCACAGCAGGAGTAACTGTGTTGACCTGTGATGGCACCATAATAACAAGTTTGGCTGGCTAGCCTGCACACACGGCAGCAATTGACCTACAATCAGTTTGTTGGTCTTAGGCGGCATTCAGACAAAATCCAGCGTTGCATTCATTTTGAATGAGGGTAGTGCATTTGGGCTGCGGTGGTGGTAAACGCAGCGCTGCTGTGGCAAAAAGTTGAGACAGATTCAGCGCGACGCAACCCGACATCACGGTGGGGCGGCCAATCACGCAGGCCGCCAATCAGATCAGAAGATGGCCAAGAAAAGAAGAAGCTTGTTTACCTTTTACCGAAAGTAAATGTGTGTTTTTAATCTGTTGATGGGGACAGACGATCACAAGCCGGCATACTAGCAGCCCGAGTCAGGGGTTAAAGTTCCTCTTCTTCTCTTTAGTTGTTTGGTGAACTGCTTTTAAGTGCATTACCGTCACCCTCTGGATTGAGTGTTAAAGTTAACGCCACACAAACGGGCGACGTAGTGTCACTCCCACACCACCGCACAACCCTACATTAATCACCGCAGCCTAAGACTGCCTGGATGGTTTCACCATGCTGTGATTAAATCGTGCATTCCAGATACTGTTAAATAACAGTGACAATCAAATAGAATACGCTGTTATTAGGTTAGAGGTTTTCAAATTGCAGGACCATTTCAGTAAGGGCACAGATACGAAGGAAACATCTGCTAAATGTCTGCCGTAATAGAACACTGAGCTTTGTTGTGGAGGTAGTGTTATGTGCAGTACTTAAGCCAATTGAGATATGTCTAATACTTGAATGTTATCTTTTATCTTGGTGATTTAATGTTGTGGATGCAAACAATTAATTTAAACTGTGTGCTTGCAGGCCTGCCAGATCCATTTGCCAAAGTTGTGGTAGACGGATCGGGTCAATGCCACTCTACAGACACAGTCAAGAGCACACTGGACCCCAAATGGAATCAGCACTACGACCTGTGAGTCTCCTGCACCGCACACGCAACTAATGCATTGAATCCATTTTTATAGATGTGATTATGTAATATTTTCTCAATTGTTCAGTTTTTTTATTGAAATGATAACGTTGTAATAAGATGGATATCTTCTTTGTTCTTTGTTGTTCTTCAAACAGTCTTCTTCCAAGAAACAGGGGTTGCAAAAATGAGGGATTGTCTTTCAATAAGAGAAACACCAGACTGTGTTGAAAAACAACGAGTATCTTACGATGTGTCTGTTTTTCAGCTACATTGGAAAGACAGACTCCATCACCATCAGTATATGGAACCACAAGAAGATCCATAAACGACAGGGGGCGGGCTTCCTGGGCTGCATACGACTTCTTTCCAACGCCATCAGCAGGCTAAAAGACACAGGATGTAAGTCTGTCTTTTTTTTGTCCAGCCCTCTGATTTTAAACACGCATAAATGCACACATGCTCACAGATGGTAATCACATAAGAAAAGCTTTTAGATTAAATGCATTTTCTTTCTCCTCTTCTTCCAGACCAGCGTCTAGATCTATGTAAGCTGAACCCCTCAGACAGCGACGCAGTGCGGGGGCAGATAGTAGGTAAGGCTGGACACACATGCATTATTTGTACTAATTACTCCTCATCGTCCCTCTCGCCGTGTCACTTTCACTATGTCCATATTCTGCCTTCCCGCTCTGTCAGCCCTGTCATCTCCATGACCTTTACCACCTGCTTGTTTCCAGTGAGCTTACAGACGCGAGACCGCATCGGCAGCGGAGGCCCCGTGGTGGACTGCAGAGGACTGTTGGAAAACGACGGGTGAGTGTGTCACCAGAAATATACACAACATTTAGAAAAACAATTGCTTATTGTCACATAGTTAAATGTTTCACAGATTTAGAGAAAGATGATGAGAAGCCACTGCTTTTCTTAATGTAATGCAAATATTAGCCTGAAATGTAGTCAATTTCTAAGTAGGTTGTTTGATATTTTCATGAGGGATCGAACGCCTTTCTTCTAAAGCAATATTCCCACAACTCCATAGCATATGATTCACATCATTTTCACATTCCCAAACCATTCAGTGCCTCATGTCCTGTATGGACGCACTTGCATGGAAGTTTTTGTTCTGTTTCTACATGTGTTTATTCAGGTTCAGGTTTTATCCGTCTTATGTTAATGCAAAGGCTCTTCTTTGTCGTGTTGGGATCCCATGTGACCTTGAGACCCACCTTGGGTGCTTGTTGTGTTGTCAGATCAGTTCAGTCATGATTATAATCAGTTTGATCCTCTCCCAATCTCTTGCTACTCACAGTAAAGAGCAGTCGACCAACCACGTGATTCCAGTAAGACAGAAAATAGGACTTCAGTGATGTGTGTGTGTGTGTGTTTGTGTGTAGGCCTGTGTTTGAGGGATGTTTCAGCGAAGAGCCGCTTCCCTACTCGGACCCCACTGGCGCAGCAGGAGGCGGGAACTGTCGGCTTGACTCACCCAGTCAGGAGGGCCGTCTTCAGACGCAGCGAATCAGAGGGCAGGACTCCAGAGGCCATGGCCACACCCCTCAGAACAGACCTCATGGACACCAACCGCCTGACCTGCCAGAGGGATACGGTCAGTCAAACAGTCTGAGGGTCTATAATTCACACAGTTCTCTGACCAAAATGATGATGTTACTATTTATAAATCTCTCGTGTCGTATTTATAAAGTCACTTAACGTCTTTCTTTGTTTTCTTTTTAAAAACAGAGCAGCGAACAACAGTGCAGGGCCAGGTGTACTTCCTTCACACACAGACCGGCGTCAGCACCTGGCACGACCCTCGGATACCGCGGTATGACCCCACTTCGCTTCACTTGTGTCTAGTCTGAGCACAACCTGAAATGAGATGAACCTTGAATAAAACCCAACTGACAAACTGGGTCATTGCAGCAGCAGAGGAAGAGGACGTAGAGAAGAATATAACGAAAAGAAAGAACAGATCACCACACATGCATTATATTTTGGATTATACAGCAAATATACAGCGTCTTTGTAATACTATGTAATTTAAAGGATTATTCTATTTTTATGGCACGTTCAAGTTGAGAAACGTATTTAGAAATGTATGAAGAAAGGCCCCCACTTTCCTGTTGGCATCGCCTCATGCTACTGAACATTGACTGTAAAGGTCCGTGTTCTCCTTGTTTTGTTCTGCCACTAATTACACCAACAGATTTAGAGAAAATCCCAGGTTATTTCCCTCAGCCCTCGTGGTCTGAGTTCAGGTCAGTATGAGGGGTTAAGAACGTACAGTATGTAGGGTCAGAATGTTTGCAGACAGGCGTCTGGTTGAAGGCTGTAGTCTCAGTCTGGTTACTTGTTGCTGGTGCAGGGACCTGGCCAGTGTGAGCTGTGAGGAGCTTGGGCCGTTGCCAGTGGGCTGGGAGGTCCGAAGCACCGTGTCTGGCCGGATCTACTTTGTGGACCACAACAACCGGACCACACAGTTCACAGACCCGCGCCTACACACAATAATCAGGTACAGGCACGCATGCACACACTCGAAATGCCCTCCGAAATATATCCCTAATGGCAAAATCAATCTACACCTGGGACCCTGACACATACAAAATAAGTGGTTTCAAGACTAATCTGTGGTTAATCTAATCTCTCACAGCTGTAATGCTGGACTCAGACTGGTTCTGAACATGACCTACTAACAGTCATCAGCTCTGTTAATAATACTGAATCGTGTGATTTACAGAAATGTGGGCTTATAGTAGATTTAGCTGCTCTGAGTGAATGCACAGCGTGTACTCCAGTCTGCTCCTTTTTTTTTTGCTGCATTTCTGTCAACTCTTTAACTCCTGTCATTCTTCCCTCTCGTTAAATTGTCTCTTCCCTGTCCTCCTTTTCTGCTTCTTCCCACCTCTAGCCAGCAATCCCAAGCGAAGGAATCCTCCCAAGCCCCCCAGATGGATGTGGGGGGCGAGGAGGTGGGAGGTGGAGGAGTGGGCGGGGGAGGAGGAGGAGGAGGAGGAGTAGGAGGAGGAGGAGATGGAGATGTGGCAGCGCGCTATGAGAGAGACTTAGTCCATAAGTTGAAGCTGCTCCGCCACGAGCTGTCCTTGCAGCAGCCCCAAGCAGGACACTGCCGCATAGAGGTGTCCCGAGAGGAGATCTTTGAGGTGGGTGCAAACGTCAAACCAGGAAGGAGCAAAATGAAAGAGTCACGAAAGCTTCTGCTGAAAGAAATGGCAACATTTCTCTCCCATGAGCGGCACATAACCAGACAGCCATGCCAACTCTCTCAAACACATGCGGATACATTTGTACAAATGTGTTCACAGCCGCTATGAAAGCAGTGAGTGGGTAGTTCCTGTGAAGGTTTACATTCATACAGACGCATCCACACTCCTCCTGACTCACACACCAGTCACAGTCACAACAAACCTATTCTGTCAGCGTCTCTCTCTGGAGCACAAACACAGCACTGATAGTGCATATTAATAAACTGTCTAACAGAACATCACAGATCTAAAGGGCTCTGTGGCCACTCACCAATTATTTCTTTTGTGTGTGTGTGTGTGTGTGTGTGTGTGTGTGTGTGTGTGTGTGTGTGTGTCTGTTACCTTTCATGTTGTGTGTGGGTGTAGGAGTCATATCGGCAGATAATGAAGATGAGGCCCAAAGACCTGAAGAAGCGTCTGATGGTGAAGTTCAGGGGAGAGGAGGGCCTGGACTACGGTGGAGTGGCCAGGTAATTCGCTGTTCATCTCTGAGCAGTTCTGCGTTCATTGGAGGCTAATCCATTATAGTCAGCAAACTTGACCAAGCATGGTAGTTTGCTTTTTCATAAGTCACTTTTCTCTCCCTGTTAACTTAAGCTCAAGTGGTGTAGCTAATACATTCACAAGTCTTCTTTTATAGCTACACAAATTAGAATTATGATACAGCTGAGACTGTTAATTCATTGTTGTCTGTTGCAACAGGTGCTTAGGAAAATAAAATAAAGTAATGTAAATGAAAAATGTTGAAGAGCTGCACACTGTCCGTTTTTAGAGAGTTTCTTTTAAAGTGAAATATATATCACTAGAAATTCATCTTTAATTCAATCTTTAGTACTAACTGGAAAATCCCTCACTGTTTACAGAACTGACAGCTTAATACCTTCAGCTGTAAGAAGTTTTAGCTACATCTATTCAATACAGCTGCTAGTTTTAAAGAAGGACACTCCAGTGGACACACAGACTACATCGTGTAATCTACTGTTTTTCAGTTTTGTCATTGTTTCTTGATAATGATTGTGTGACCAAGTTTCTATAAGTTTTGAACATGTGTTAACAATGTGTTGGTTGTCTGTAGGGAGTGGCTGTACCTGCTGTGTCATGAAATGTTGAACCCCTATTACGGCCTGTTCCAGTACTCCACAGACAATATCTACACACTACAGATCAACCCCGACTCCTCCATCAACCCTGTGAGTACATGCAAACATGTACACATGAAGCACATCACGATTGAAGTGAATAAGGAGAATCTCTTTGACCCTATCTCTGTCTGTCTGTGTTACTTCCTTTCAGGACCACCTGTCATATTTCCACTTTGTGGGTCGTGTCATGGGCCTGGCAGTCTTTCACGGTCACTACATCAACGGGAGCTTCACTCTGCCCTTCTACAAACAGCTGCTAGGCAAACCCATCCAGCTCAATGACCTCGAGACCACCGACCCGGAGTTGCACAAGAGCCTCGTCTGGATACTGTGAGCAAACGCACCTGCACACACGCCAATCTGACAGCAGAGAGCTTAATTTCATACACTGATCGTATTGGCAAGTTAACTTATTTCTCACACTCTTTGTGCAGAGAGAACGACATCACTTCAGTCCTCGACCACACGTTCTGCGTGGAGCACAATGCCTTTGGGAAGTTCTTACAACACGAACTGAAACCTAATGGCCGCAACATCCCCGTCACTGAGGAGAACAAAAAAGAATACGTAAGGTAAGAACAGTGAGACACTTGTGCTCCATCTTTTTTGTGGGTGTTATCCAAACTGTCTTGTCGGCAGAAAGAGTTATTGGGCACAATACTTCTGCAACTTTATTACAGTGTATTTATTATATGTGTTTGTATTTTTCAGACTTTATGTGAACTGGAGGTTTATGCGTGGAATTGAAGCCCAGTTCCTGGCTCTACAGAAGGGATTCAGTGAGCTCATCCCCCAGCACCTCCTCAAACCCTTCGACCATAAAGAACTTGAGGTGCGTGTGTTTTCGGTCAACAATAAACCAGTGATCATAATGAAGTGGGAAAGCTAGAATAAATTAATCCATAAATGTGGCAGTGGTCATTTTAGTCTGATATATCCTGCTTCCTCTCCCTCTCCTCCAGCTGATCATCGGCGGACTGGGGAAGATAGATCTTGCAGACTGGAAGACGAACACCCGCCTGAAGCACTGCACAAGTGAAAGCAACGTGGTGCGGTGGTTCTGGCAGGCAGTGGAGGCCTTCAGCGAGGAGAGGAGAGGACGCCTCCTGCAGTTTGTCACGGGCTCCACCAGGGTCCCCTTACAGGGGTTCAAAGCGCTGCAGGGTGGGTCATGGACTGGCTCACAGACCACACACACTTACTGTACACACATTAGTTACTTTGTTCATTTGATGCTGACATTTGGTCCACTTATTTATCTGTCTGTATGATGGTTATACAAGACCTCTCACACACACTAGCAGCATTTCAGCTAAAGAAATGAAAACAATACCTGTTCACTATGTTTTAGCCTAATTATGGTACATTTTACTTGTGTATCCACATCCTAACAAGAACATATAGGACATGGAGTTGTGCAGAGATACTTGCACAGATACTTAATTTCCCATTTGAGAAGCTAGAAACAGCAAATGTTTGGCGTTCATTCTCCGTTGATTGACTAGTTGCTTCATCAGTGAACCGACGCAGCCGTAGATTCATTTATACATTGTTCCAATTATTGGCTTTACTCCTAATCCAGATTAAAGTCAGTTATTTTTGTATTTTTTGTATTTGCCGATAATGGGAGTCCTGATTCAACGTTTATATTGTTGGACACTCTCATAACTGCACATTGCAGACTTAACACACAGAAGACTTAAATTAATTTTTTAAAACACGTTTTATAAAAGTTCAAACGCATGTCCACACATTTTCAGAAGACACAGTTTAATGTGCAGTTGCAGTTACTCAAATGACAGTTGTATGCCAATGAAACACCTCGTTTATTTGGTAAACTTTGATGAATAGACTGTTGAGTGCTCCGTGCACCAGAGTAGAGCAGTGATAACTAGAATGTATGTGTGTAAGGTTCTACAGGTTCTGCAGGACCAAGGCTCTTCACCATCCATTTGATAGACGCCAACACAGACAACCTGCCCAAGGCCCACACGTGGTGAGCGCACATAAAAGAAGATGATGCAGACTTCTCTGTCTTTATTTGTGTCAGGTTTGGCGTCACTAATTCTCACCTTTCTGTCTCCAGTTTTAACCGGATAGACATCCCTCCCTACGAGTCTTACGAGAAACTTTACGAGAAACTGCTGACGGCTGTGGAGGAGACTTGCGGCTTCGCTGTGGAGTGATGAATCCACAGCCGAACCAACACACTCACACTTGCACTTGCACACAAACTATTTGACATTTTACATATATTACAGACATGTCAACAGAATATCAAGTATACGCAGAGTATACAGGAGCGGCCAAGCATCATAAGGACACACACGGCCTCTTGCCACCTCCTCACCACCGAACTGTTGGGGGTTAAAGGAGGAAGCACAGCAGGAGGGGGAAGAAAACACAAAAAGCAAACAAAAAAATAAAGTATTTTAAAATTTTTTCAGATGTTTTGAAGAAGCATTTTTATCCTTCAGTTTTAACAAGCTATGATGTCATTCTTCAGAATGTCTCCCGCCACAGCGACTTTGACTCCCGACACACTTGAGTCTCCGGACAGAATCAGCCAATCACATACGAGCCTGCGAACAGAGACTTTGAAAATCAGACGCGTGAAGAAGAACAAGGCGGAGACTGATTGTCTTTCTGTCTGACAAGCTGATTGATTGACTAGTGTTCATGCTTCATGTTTAACCACTGTCGTGTATCAGAATGTGTGCATGTACGTGTGTTTGTGTGTGCATGTGAGACAGTGCGAGTGTATTTTTGTCTGTGTGTGAGAGTGAGAGAGTGTGTGTGTGTGTGTGTATGTAATGGCATGGCACCCGGTTACGCTGTAAAAATGATCAAATGAGCCTGCTCCTCTGTTTGGTAACTTTTTGTCTCTTCCGTTTGTATCTGCGACCACTCTGATCCACTCTGATATTTTATTATTTATTACTAAGTGATTACTGACCAAGCTGCTATACGCTCTACAAAGAGCCCACACTAATCTCTTCATCACCCCCTCTATCAGAGTTGAAGGGTCAATTCACTTGCAATTCAAGTAATCCACAAAGTGGGTTTTATTGAATTTTGTTACATTTTTTTAACATTCATATTCTTGCAGAGAGATACTCTTGTCGGTGTATGAAATCTGTTGGTGTTTTTTGGTGTTTTAAATGCCATGTTACATTTAATTGATGTGAAAGGGATTGATCTTCCCAGCCCTAATTTTAAAATCTAACTCTACTGACGTTATGGAGAGGTCCGAGGGCATGGCCTGGATATTTTTTCAAAATGAGCCACGAGGATGGAAAGAAGGAGTCAGTTTCAGGAATTCTTCGGTTGTATGTGACATGTATAATAAAATCTCACAAGCCTTTCATACATGTTTCATCATCCATTTCACCATCTTTTCTTTTTTTTCTTCTTTGTGGCCCTGATGTTTCTCTCTGCCCGTCTCTCTTTTGTCTCCATGGCCTGAATGTTAGAAAGAGTAGTCATCGTCCTCAAGACCACCATGAATGAACAAAGTATCTTTGCAGTCATAAATCCTCCATGGGAAGTGAAAGAAATCAACAACCTAAATGTGGAGCGAGTAATGTGGGGGGAAAAAGTTGGGATCTGTTGTGGATTGAATATTGAAGACTGTTAAGCAGTATCATTTCAATCTGCGTTTTCTAGGTTCTGAGTTCACTGTGTAATGGATGCAAGAGTATTGTAACTTACTATGTACTAAACATTTATGAAAAAATACAATGTAAATAAGATTATATTAAAAGAAATTAAATTGAAAATACATTCCTTGTGTTGTGTGCATTATTCTCTGAGTATATATGACTGTCCGAATCAGTCAGCAAATATTCACTATATATAAATGTATCTAATAAACCTTAATGTATTATTTCCTTTCTATTTATAGGCAGAGGAGACAACAGAGTGATACATTTCATCAAGCTTTGTGCAGCTGTAATTCTTACTTAACTGGATGCTTTTTGATAGATTTAATTAAAAATATTATGTATATTCATTTTATATAATCGGTGGTGTTTTGTCCCTGTATGATTTTGATATTTGAAATGATGGATATCCTGTATTGTTTTGGAATCAAACGCTTCAGTTACACCATAATACTTTTCAGAGTAAGACTGAGACGGTTCTTTTCTTTCTCTTTTAGTGACCTTGGCAACTCAATGACGCCAGAACTGCCCACAGCTATAAAACTCTGCTGCTCTTGTGGCTTTTGTACATATAAATAGAATATATCCTCCGTCCAAGGCTTGGGTGTATTCCTGCCCTGAGCCTGACTACAGGAGGATATCCTCTACCTTTAGGACTACATTTCCCAGCGGCCACATCCCCGACGTCGCGAAAGGCATTGTACGGGTGACGTTGCTACTGTTTTGGCAGTTTGTTTCGATATTCACGGATTGTCAGTTCACCAAGAAGACGTCTTGTACTGGTTATCCAACACGAAGCTGCGGTATTGTACATTTCTGCATGTGTAGTTTTCATATGCATATCTTAAACTCTACGGGGTTGTTTCAGAAGCAATGTTATGGATAGAAATCCCGACAGGAGTGAGCTAACTACTTAACCTACTAGCTAGCTAGCAAGCCAAGCTAATTAACATTAGCTTAGCTGAGAGCAGTGGTTTGTTCTGTGTGTGCGCGGAAATGATCGATTGCTGCTCTGACAAATTTGTTTTTAACCACAGCATCTTAAACTTTAAGCTAATGCTACAGTGTTAGGACTAATGTCAAGATGGTGACTGAAACGCAAGTTCACATAGCTAGTATTGCAACATTGCCAGCTTCTCGCTGTGTTAGCGTCAGCTGTGTAACAACATGTAAGATTTACATTGATTTCATGCCAACATTGATCAGATCTAGGGCAGCTAGGGCTGGGTTAGCAAGTAAAGATGACGGAGTGAATGTTTCAACATATTCCTGTGGGATCAGGTGGGCCAACACGTCAAATCAACTTTCAGTTTTCTAGCTAATGTTGTTTCTAGTTGCTGACACACACACACACACACACACCCTGCTCCTCATGCTTTAGGTGCTTTTATCATAAGCTTCCTCTTTGTTAAGTTCTCTTTGGCTAACAGGCCAGGTGAGCCGACCACTGGATAGTCGCATATATGTTCTTTTTAGCCTTGTGTGATAAGATTATTTTTGGCAGTAGGGTGGAGCCCTACCCCTCTCGAGTTTGGTAAATGTTATGACAAATCACACATTTTAAAGGGAAACCATTTGTTGAAATTTCAGGGGAATACCAGCTTTAACATTGTGTGTGTGTGTGTGTGTGTGTGTGTGTGTGTGGGGAGTAGATGGCATTGATTGAGCAGTGACTCTTGTGTGTGTGGGCTGGTTCAGGGAGCTGGAAAGTGTAGTTTCACAATGGCAGATGGAGGCAGTGATGACGATGTCATTCACCTGGCAAGCTTCAACGTCCACCGCAGCCAAGGTGAGGCACACCTCCGTATCCTCACTCACATGCACATACTGAAACTCAAACTGTAAACATTTGAATGAAGACATCACCGTCCATCTCTCACACACAATATCAGAGGGTCAATATGCCTCACTTAAATTATCAACAGTGATATAATCTAGTTCCAGTATGTGACAGGGGATTATGATATTTAGTGGCTTGGCATCTTACAATATGCTGCCATTTGCACATGCCACTTATAGATAGATATAACAAAAAGCTTTTGTTTTACATCATATACATAAAGATAAATGTGTCATGATAGTGCATTTATCTAAAATAGACACATTTGTTCCGTTTTGCTTCAAAAAAGTCCATAATTAAAATTGCTATGCTTTTTAATAAACCTATCAGTACCTCTATAAACCTCAGGTTAGCTACAACATGTATGAAAAATCTAAACTTTCTATCAAAGCTTGGTGAACTAGCCTGCTTTGCATTGCAAAGTCACGCAAACTGGAATTAATCTGAATTTATTCTGAATAGATTCAAAATCCAAAACTCAGACTTTATTCAACAAGTTCAAGTACAAAGGTCAGTATCACTGTAGCACTCTGTGGGTATTGTAGTTGACTTGTCTCATACATGCATACAAGAGTCCCACCCATATATCGGCCGATATTAGCTCCTAGCAGATATATCTGTATTGGCTTATATGTCAGCCGATGAATAATAAACAAGAAATTGAAATACAGAAATGATTTTCAGAAGATATTTTGAGACAGTCAACATTCTATAGTTTGTCCACCAGAGAGTAGTACATTTCTTGGTTGCAGTTGTTAAAAAATCAAATTTAAGGGAGTCTTATGAGACATGTTTATGTCATGGGTTGTGTAAAAAAAAATTAAGATCAGCCAATATATCATTATTGTTATTGTTATTGTTCGGACTCAAAAAGTCCTGTATGGGTCGGGCTATAATACACACATACATACTAACTGTATATTGCACCTTTTGACAGGAAGGAACCAGATTCTTTTTCAACACATTTGTTAAATGTTTTTACTTATGATTCAGCCTCGAGGATTTCATGCACATCCGAGTGTTGGAAAAGCTCCACTGGCTAGTCGCATAACAATTTCTATTTGAAAAATTGATAAAATAGCTTATTATACCTTCACTCACTTTTCCAATCTGTTTTAATCTGACCACTGTTATTGCTGGGTGTTTAACTGAAATGTTAGATTGTTCAGTGAACAAATAAGTTCCATTGTAAAGACTTAATTGCAGAGGGCATGTTTCTCCACAGGGATGAATGTACTGTAACATAAATAAACATAATAATATTATAATTAGTCAACATAATAATGCATAATGCATCATAAAAAGTCAGTACTGACCTCATGACATGTTCTCTGTCTTTTCCTTTTTTCTCTTTCACACACACAAGACATAAATATTCACACATATTCACATTCCTGTTATTTACATGAAGCTCTGTCTGTTCAGGCTCTCGCGCCCGCAAGAGGGAGCTCATCACCATTTCTGATGACTCCGATGAGGAGCCTGTGACTCTGGTACCCGGCAGCCCTGTTTTAGTCCCAGACGATGCTGATGATGACGACGTCAGCATACTGGAGGTGGCTGATGAACACTGTTCTTAAATCTTTATTGTGCAAAGAGACTTGTTATTTTAGTCTTCCCTGTTACTATGTACACAGAAGGTAAACATTTTAGACAAGTGTTAACATGTGTTGTTGTTATACAGTAATAGCTGTATAAATGCTGTCAGCTGCAGAAGTTGCAACATAAGTAGCTTCTTTGTTTTCATTCGTCTATCAATATGTCTCTTTTTCCTCCTGTGTTTTCCTGCAGCCACTAACTCCTGCACGCAGACATGTGATTCGCCCAGCAGCAAAATGGAGCGGGGGTTCGCACAACCTAATTCAAGTTGTAGGTCATAGTAGCGCAACTTCTGGGGTTCCCACAGGGGACCCTGGTTCTGCCCCCTCTACCTCCAGAGATGCCAAGGCCAACTCTTCCGCAGTAAGGCCCGCCATACGAACACAGACACCAGTGCAGTCTAGCACTCAGCCACAACCTGGCTCTTCATCACACACACTGTCTCAGCCAAAACTTCACACAAACTCAGAGCAACAGGACAGTACGTCAGCACATGCAAAAGTGGAGATCCATGCAGTTTCTTCAATCCAAACCCCATCTACCTCCACAAATGCCAAGGCTAGCGCCATCACATCCAGAGCACCTGTACCAGTACTTCTTCAGCCTGAGCTTGGCACAACTGGACTCATACAGCCACAAGCTGGCTCTTCAGCACACTTAATGGTGGAGCCCCAGACGAGAACCTCTGCCAGTGCCACACACTCCTCTTGTACAGCTACAATGAATGCGTCAATTTCTTCTACAAAGACTCAAGAAATGGCTAGTACAAGTACTCATTCACAAGACAATCCTCAGGCCAGTACATCATCTGCACAGTCACAGTCTCACACACGGACGCAGTCTCAGCCCGGTACATCTGCACAGCTCCAGCCCACCGCAACTGTACAGCCCCACCTCATCCAGGTGAAGGAGGTGAAACTAGTTATTCTTCCCCAGCAGCCGAGCATCCAAGCCCCTGCTCTCATAACACAACCCCAGCTGCATCTCAGGCCCCAGAACCTGCTGCAGCCTGTGACATTAAATCGCATGCAGGGCAATCTCATTCAGATTGAACCACAGCCCCTGGCCCAGGCCCCAGCCCAGCCTCCAGTCCAGGCCCCTCAACCCCCTCAGATGATCCCCCCTGCAGTGCTAATAGCTGCAGCCCCAGAGAGACTCGGACCTCCAGAGGCAGGTCACCGGATCATCCTGGGGAGCCAGGCGCCTGGAGAGGCTGTTCCCAATCCTCCACCACAGGCTGGTGCCTCCAGCGTGGTCCTACCGGCCCGCAGTCTCAACATCAGGGTGCCTAATGCGAACTCTAACCCTCTTGCTCCTCCAGCTTCAGCAGTCCCCCACAACAGAGGAGAGGCTCGTCTTGTTCTGGATTCAGCTCCAAACCCAGAAAGGGTCAACCCAGCCCCTGGTCTGGTCGCTGTCCCTCCCGCACCAGAGGACATTCCCCGAATAGAGGACGCGAGGCCTGGTCCCTCTGCACCACGAGGGAGGGCAGAGCAGCAGCCCCTCGTCAGAGCCCTAATCGGCGGTGTTGTGAGTATCACATTAACACGTTTCTTTTAGCCGAACAGAACGACACAGTGAGCTCATAAGTTGCTTAATATGAAGTGAAATAATTTGAATTGTGGTGTAACGCTGCTTCTCATCTCCTCTGTCCCAACTACATCCCGCCTGTTCACCTCTTTGTGTATCCTCTGCAGCTGGATCTATTCCCAGATGTCCGGGAAGCCTATGTAGCAGAACTGATCCAAAAGAATAATGTGAAAGACTTGAATGTGTAAGAAGCACCTACCTTTTATTCTCCAGAACTTCATATAGTTATAGTTAGAGTTATGATGAGGGATTCAACTTCTCAGGAAATTAAATGAGTACCTGTTGATTAATTGAGCCTTTTGTCTAGTCCAAGCTACTACCCTAGTTTTGTCTAAGGTAGTAAAAGTGAAGAAGTGATTCTTTCTCCGTTATGGAACAAAGTGGGAATATAAGTGTTCTATTAATATAGATAGATAGATAGATAGATAGATAGATAGATAGATAGATAGATAGATAGATAGATAGGGTTCAGCATTCTGGCTGTAATGACATTTGTCAGACTTGATCTGACTGATAGGTCTGACTGAAATAAAACTCTAATTAACTGTACAGAGTCAGATCTGAACTGGAAGCTGTGGTTTACCGTAACACTAATAAGACTTGCTGCTGTATCGTCTGTACTTTACTGTGTGGTTACAGAGTTGAGTATATTTTTCGACCTTGTTTTATTCAGATGTAGTTAACTTTTGTTTGTTAACTTTTAGTATAGCTTGAAGGTCTCTTTTCTTTTCAAGGATTTATTGAACTATCAAAAGTGCCTGACTGAAGAGGTTAACGAAGTATTACTCCATGTTTAAAGGCTGAATAATGCTTCTTTCTAATGGCAGAGTCTCGACCGGTCAAACAAACTATATTATTCGATGTTAAATATATTATTATTATATTTGTTTCTCTCACAGAAAGCAGCCACACATATAATAATAGGGCACAGTCCCAAATCTGTATACTTGAATTTGTTCTGTGTATGTTGACAGGTATTGAAAGAGTATCATACCTGTAACTGTGTGTAAGTCTGTGAAGCTTGTTTACATGCAGCTCCCCTCTGCTGTGTTTCCAGTATCTGTAACCTGCTGCTGGAGAACCCAGAGTATCCGAGGGGGGAGACTGCAGCCGCCACAGCAGCCCCAACCAGCATCCTGCTGGAGTCTGGAGACACCCAGACAGAGGTAACTGGAAACAGAACGTACATATTTACGCCAGTCAAGCTCAGCTGACAAATATTCTTTTATCATGGAGCTTTTCTTGGCGTCTGTCACCAGATTATGACTGTACTGTTGTTGAAATGTGGCAGTTGTTGAGGAATAAGCTTGAATTGTAAACAGAGAATGAATATACTGAAAAACAAACAACTATATTATGTGTCTCGCATGGAAAGGGGACGGACAACTTTATCTGTAATGTTCTTTTCCCAAGCAAACTTTGCAGAGTACTGTACACACACATAATGAAAAGCAGGAAAGAACAATGTCACCTCAGACTCTCTGACACATAAAACAGCAGACGGTGCACAAACAGACCCCTTCAGTCTCTCCTGTCTAGAAACCTGATTATTCAGCTGTTCCTCCACCCACCCTACTGTCAGAAAAAATACCTTGTGTCAAAATGGCAGTTAATTAGACAATGTCATTTTTCATTTGACATTTAGATGACGGCTCCGTACCCGTCTTTGAATCAGATATCTCAGTGTCTGGTTACTGGTGTTAACGCGTCTGCTGTGGGTCTCTTCAGGTGACCGAGGACCTGTTTGACTATGCCAAACTGGGCACGGTGGGACCCGAGGCTGTGATGCAGGCTGCCGACTTGCTCATGGCAGATTTCAGGATGCTCAGCTGTCAGGACATCAAATGGGCCCTCAACGCTCTGAAGGGACACTATGCAATCACACGCAAGGTAGCTGTGGTCTCGTAGTGCACTTTCTCCATTTAGTTGCTCTCTTTTACAACTGTCTCTTTGACTCCCGCTCTCTCCCAGGCCTTATGCGAAGCTCTGAAGAAGTGGCAAGATTCAGGCGACCCCTCAGGAAAGAGACGGCGGAGCAGAGCCTCCTCTGAGCGCTGCTACATTGATTTCCATTTTGAGCACGGTAGAAACTTTTTCACTTCTCTCTGTGTGCAGCTGAATGCTATGATCTATGCACCCACCTACATGTGCCTTCTTTGGTTTTTGTTCCTCTACACACATAATTTGAAACAAGCTGGTATTTGTTGATGATGCTGCTGTTCTTTCATGACTACAGATCTGCAAGTGCATCATGGGAGGACGTTTTCATATCTTTGTCTCTGTCCACCAGGCTCAGTCAAGTTTGACAAGAGGATGTACTTCTTGGAGAATGACCGGCGCTACTACAGGACGTACAGCAATCTGGAAGCTTCTCTGCAGAAGGAGCTTTCATTCTATCAGCAGAAGGCCAAGGAATGGGCCGAGGTAAATAGATTTTTCCATCAGCATAATATTACTACAGGGAATATTTGATTTGTATAGTAGCAGAGTCTGAACGCAGAGTGTAGAGGCTTTCCAAATGAAGTGGAATGTATTTTTTTGCCACTTGATCATATTAAATCTTTTGATAACTCAAATAATAAAAACTCATGTATACAGACACCAATTATAGTCTAGTGCTGCTCAATTAGCAAATGCAGCTTTTCTAGCACCAGTGAATATAACAGTATGACTTTCTGCAACACTGCCAAGTAAACATTTTACATCATTTAAGCTTGCTTACTGCTCGTACAAAGAGCCAAATATTACATACCCTGCTCTGCTTACCAAGACTGAGCTCTGATGAATGTAAAACAAGAGTCAGTTAGCAAGCAGTTTGTAAGAATGTAAACACCTAACTATGCTGTGTTAAAGAATAAATAACACTGAACTTCTACAACACATCATACTCACTTACAGTACATGTAAAACAAAGGTTTTGTTGAGGCAAATGTAAAGTGCCATTCAGTTTTCAATCACAACTTCTAAGATCACACCTGCGTGATTGGCTGCCTGGTAAGGCAATTAATGAGCTGAAGGTTGTTTACGCTTTAGCTGACACAGGTGGTAATCCATCAGTTAAACACCCACGTCACGATGTCACAGTCACACCAATGTGGGCAGTACAGACCTTGGGAGTGCTTTGTCCGTTAAGGTAGAAAGGTGTTATATAAGAGCAGTTTGTTTACTATTTACCCTGTGCTTATGCAATATCTGGTTTACTCCTTTCTCTCTCTCCAGCATGAGGACTTCCTCTTGGCTCTGCAGGTCAATGAAGATGAATACAAGAAGGTAGGAAGCACACATACCTCAAGCAACCTTCACAAAGGCTCACACTGTATGTGGCTTATCCTGACCTTTTGTGTGAATATGGTGACAGTACATAACAATATTGCAGCAGCAGGTATTACATGACCGATTCAACATCAACTCAAAACACGACATCATTGTTATTACCAGAGATTCATTCATAAGCCACCGAATGTATATTTATGACATGTACATACACAGTCATTTTGGGACCCGGATTCTAATAGATCCTCTAGTATTTCCCTCAAAGTCAAACAGTTGAATGGAATTGGTTTTCTTAAAGTTTTCTAAGTCCCTGAAAAGCAATTTACTTACACAAGGCTCATTTTACTTCTGAGGCAGGTTTGAAAACCTGAATGTACGATTGTGTCTGCAGGACGGCCAGCTGATTGAGTGTGGCTGCTGCTACGGGGAGTTTGCGTTTGAGAAGATGACGCAGTGTTCAGATGGCCACCTGTTCTGTAAAGAGTGCCTGGTCAAATACGCTCAGGAGGCAGTGTTTGGCTCCGGAAAGGTACAGACACACACGCACACACACACACACACACACACACACACTGTTTTTCTCACATTTGAATAGGACATGACTGCGAATGTTGCCAGGCAACTATAAATGACTATTCCTATAAAAGCCAATGTCTTCCTGAGCTGGAAAATTCTAATGTGTGGGATGTGACCCTCAAATGAATGTGATTATTGTAGTTATTCAATATTCAAATTCAAATATTGGTTGGAAGGCAGCATGAAGTTGTTCTGCCAAAGAGGCTCCGTACTTGTCTTTGTGTTGAAGCTTATTTTCTGCCAATTGTATGCAGAAAACTGTCGATAGATTTTCATGCTGCTCCAAAGTGAAAAGAATGATATTTATTATTACTAATGCAGTCCAATAAAACATTTCTATAGTAAATCATCTGTCTGGTGCTGCTTCATCTTTATGAGGCTGTAGTCTGTGACATTGTAATTGCATTACAGTAAAACATGTTTATAATTTTCCTAAATTTACATACGTCAGATTGGACCGTTGTACCTAATAATCTGTAGTCTGTATCTGCATACTTGTGTGTGACTGAGTGTTTGCTGAAGGTGCTTGTGAATGTACCTGTGCATTTGTAATTACTTGCGTGTGTTAATGTGTGGGTGTTCACGTTGCAGTCGGAGCTGAGCTGCATGGAGGGGGGCTGCCCGTGCTCCTACCCGGTGTGTGAGCTGGAGAAGGTGCTACCAGAGAACATACTATGTAAATATTATGAGAGGCAGGCGGAGGAGGCGGTCGCTGCCACCTGTGCTGATGAACTCGTGCGGTAAGTGTGTGTGTGTGTGTGTGTTTCTGATTTAGCAAACTTTCGAGGACACATTTCAGACTAAAGACCAGTTACTTGGGGACAGCTTGTCCAATTTGGGATAAAAGCTGTGTCCCCAATTGGGAAAAGGCAGATTTTTGGGTCAGTAGTTAAGATGAGAGGTAGGTTAAGAAACAATTAGTCGATAAATCTAATAGCCGATCAACCGAAAATGAATCGATCAATTCTAAGTAATTTTGCTAAAAAAGATTCCCCAGTTTCATCTTCTCAGATGTGAAGATTTTCTGCTTCTTTGGGTTCTTTGTTATGAAACTCCAGCTGTTTTGAAGATGTCAACTTGGGCTCTGGGGAAGTGTGACAGCCAATTTTCAATATTTTCCAACATCATATGGACTAAACCATGAATCAGCAGATGGATCAATACTGGAAATAAACTTGGACCAGTACATTTATATTCCAGCTGCTTGTCCGCCTTGCTTTGCAGATGTTCCTGGATCCATGTAGTGAAGTTTTGTTCACTCAGTTGCTGTATGTTGATTAGAGTCATATTCACACTTGGTTTTTAATGTTTGACAAATGTAACTGTCTGTCTCGGGCAGTCAGTCTGCATGCGTGTTAATTCCTGGTCTAAAGGGGGTCTCTTTCCTCACAGTGGGATTCTTTTGTCTGTGCTTTCTGTGTCTGTATCATACATTTCCTCTCACCGTCACTCCTTAACCCTCCTTCCTCTCTGGCCTTTTCAGGTGTCCGTTTTGCAACTTCCCAGCCTTGTTGGACAAAGACATGTCTCTGTTTAGCTGTCCCAACCCTCGGTGCCGCAAGGTCAGTCCTGCTCTGTATTTATGTCGTTCATTGGGGAAGCCAGGCTGTTTTACTGCTGCTTCCTTTCCTCTACAGACCTCAACAGGAGAGGAATATGTTCACAGTCACATGTAGGTTAAGACAGCTTAAATCATACTGTACAAAAGAGAGATTGAACCCGGATTTGACTTCAAGCATCATGAACAATTCAGTCCATCATGACAGTACAACCTGAAAGCTGTGTGTGCAGCGTCCACCTCAGCCTGGACATGAGTCGGTGATCAAAATCAGTGACAGAGGGAAGATTGATGAACCGTTTTATAGACGTGATGAAATGGTTCCATCTGGCGAGGTCGCCACCTCAGTCTCCCTCTCTGTTTATCTCTGGGCCTCCTCCCTCTGTCTGAGGAATGCAGGGGGGAGGCGCTGCTTTGTATCTGCCAAGGCTGTCACATGGATTCCAGTCAAAAATCTCCATTATTTGGCAGAAACACACACACACACACACACACCCCTACAATCATTCTCACTCTCACCACATAAACAAAAACCCTCCCTTCTTCTTCTTGATGCGTCTTTGTCTCACACTCACTCCTGCCACACCACCACAATCCTTCTGTGACACACACATACACACACACACACACTCCTGCTATCACTACATTCCCGGAACGGGGGAGAGAGAGATGGGGTTTGTTTCAACACCCGACATAATAAATGTGTCTATAGTCTGATGTTTGTAAAGTAAATAATTGCCTTAAATTTGAAGCATTATATTAGGCCCATATTTTAAATAGTGCTGAAATGATCACTTAATCAGTTAGTTGACTGACAGAAAATTAATCGCCAGTATTAAGCAAAAATGCCAAACATCTGGCTTCAGCTTGTCAAATGTGAGGATTTCCTGCTTTTCTCTGTTTTATATCATATAAATTGAATATCTTTATTTTTAACTCGTAGTTGTCGGACTAAAAAATCAATTGGAAATTGTGATCTGCATTTCTCTCTCTTTTCTGACATTTTGTAGATCAAAACAACATATCTGACAATTGGAAGAAAAAAAAATCAACAGATTAATCAATAATGAGTAATAAAACATTGCAAATCTGTTTTCTACTCACCAACACCAGTTTCGTGTAGTCTTCAGCCCTGACTGAAAACAAGTTCAAAGGAATTCCCCTCTAAGCTTGGTAGTATTTTATGATATATTTCCCTGCAGCACACAGAGACCTGCTCCACTAGTTCCTCTGGCTACACAGTAGTCCTCTTATTTTTTAAAACCAACTGCTTTGCAGTGGCTTCTCTATGAGCAGCTGAGATAATCCTGCTGTCCCAATAATATCCTTTTATTAGCAATACATTGTCACCTCAGCCATCGCTTGAAAGGCAACAGGGCCCTAAAATGTAATCAAACAAACCTCCTGAGGTTACAGAAAAGCAAAACGCTATTTATGTGCAGATAAGAATATTCATCCTTTCTCCTGCAGTTCTGGCCATTCACCTGTAGGTGGAGCCAGAGGTTCACAGTGGCTGCCCTGCTGTGTCACTGCACAGCTGCATCTCATTACATACTCATACACACCCAGAGACACAGAAAAGTTAGACATGCTGCAGATATCTCTTGGTCCTTGGTCTGAATATTATTCGTCTGAAACCAACAGCTACAGACTTAGGTCAACTATGAGAAGCCAATATGTTGACAGTGTTATACTCTCAGGTCTTAAATGGATGCTTTCAGGTTATGAAGGGAAAATGTTCTTTTTTTATTTAGTAAGTCAAGTGCTACAGAAAGTTAACACCACTAGCTTCCTCTGTAATATGTGTGGGATTCAGGATGCGAGTCTGTGGCTGCTGTGGTGTGTGTTGTCTGGAGAGTCTGTGTTTCCCCTCTCTGTGGTGGAAACCCCCTGACCCAAACCCAGATAATGTCACAAGAATATAATTATCATATAGACTGGCTTTACTGTGTGTTTTTGATATTTTCTGTCCTGGTCCCTGGTACCCGGTACCCGGTACCCATCAACATTAGCGCGCCTGTTGTACAGTCGGCCCCACGGCCCGCTCAGTCTACGAGCAGGGAGGGGCTTCATTATGTAACTGACACACTTCCACAAGCCCACCCGCCATTCTCCCACACCAGCCACCTCATTGGCTGGCTGCACTCACCACTCCCCTCATACTGGCTTCTCATTGGTTCGACACACTTCCTCCTCCATTTCAAATGTGGTTCAGATCAAGTTTGACCCAGATTCTCCTCCCTCTCTTTTCCTTTCTCCTGCTCCCCTCCCCTGGCTCTGTCTGACCTGCACGCACACACGCAGACACACACACACACAGACACACACACACACACGCACACATATGTACACTAGCGGATACTAATGTATTCCACATGTGGTTATGAGGACATTTGGACAGGCTTGTTCCTGGCCTGTGTGTGCTTACTTCATGAAAGCAGAGGAATGTAAAATGTAGGCCACTGGAAGGCTGTCAGGGTGCAAACAAGAGCTGAATCTGTGCACTAGACTGTGTGTGTGTGTGTGTGTGTCTCCAGTTGGCATCTCATACATTATCACATCTGCTGCATATCTCATGAGCTCTCCCATAGAAGCATCTTATCACAGACATAAAGCTCCATCGTGTCATGTTAGGCATATGTCTCTTCTCTTCCTCGCTACCCTGTGGTCTGCACTCTCATTTGATTGCAGTAAAACCACCTCCCCACAAAAAAAAAAAACACACTCATGCACACACACACACGCTCCATGCAGCCCCCCAATCAGAAGCTCTGCAAGCTGCTTGCACTGCCTTATAAGGGCTGCTGCAGCCTGCACCACGAAGAGCAGAAAGAGATAGAAAACGAGAAAGATCCAGAGGAGGAGAGGCAAGGTATGAATGGAGTTAGAGGAAGGAGATACCAGGCGGGAAGGGATGGGAGGGGAGGAAGGTAGGACCCCAGGGGAAAGGAGAGCAGTGACTAGACATGGAGGACAAGTTAGAACAGGATGGATGGGAGGAGTGAATGTAGAGGCTGAAGTAAAACAGCTGAACATACACCGTTTGCCAGGTTCACGTTGCTCACACTGCTGTCATTTGTATATCATAGAGATGTGTGTGTGTGTGTGTGTGTGTATAACCTTTGTCACATTTCAACCACACTCCCTTGTATTGAGATTAGACACCCTGGGGCAGGGGAAGACACGCCCCGTTCAAGGGTTGACTCCGACGTCACCGCCTGTATTTTTAGCCGCGCTATAAGAACTCAGGTGTGTTCCTGCTTTTCAACAGCTTGTCAAACACGTCGTCCCAGACACACACACACACTCTGTCACCCTCTCGCTCATGCTGTCCCTCTTCCTGGTCTGCAGGTTACCACTAGGGGGTGATCTTTCACCACTCTGCCTGTCTGCCTTCTATCCTCCTCCCCTTCTGACTCTCTCTGCCTCTGGGTCTTTGTGTGATCTGGCTTTTTCTGACACTTGAGTCCAATCCTGCGCCCCTTGGCTTGCTCATAACCCGTCCTCTCCTCCTCTAAACACCCTCATTTAACTGAAATCATAGACCAGAATGTTTCCTCATTATACTTTTATGCCTGTCTCACACACTCCCATGTTTCTTGACAATGTTTCATGCATCTCCGTGCTTGGACACTCCCTTATGAATCAGAAATGCCACAAAAATGTGAATACGGGTCTACTTCTCATCTGGTTTGTGATTAAAAAAGGTATTTTCCTTTGCTCGAAGCTACTACAGTTTGACTTTAAAGGTCCTTGTGTGCCTTTTGGAGAGTCTTTAGTGTTTCCATTCAAACCGCTCCAAATAAATGCCAGCTAAAAACTCTGGCGTCTCCAGCCCAGTTCCCCACCCTCTGGCTGACCTTGCACACACACAGCTGTCTCAGTGAATATTGTGGGAGCTGCAAGCTTGTGTTAGCTGAAGCACGCACAACATAGTAACACATACACACACACACAGACTGGAGGCTGTGAAAAGAGGTCGCATAGACATAGACATAGATTAGAGGTTGCCGTGGAGATATGGATCATCAGCTGTCATATGCCACGCACTTCAATATTAGATGAGCAGTTCAAATATTTATGGTGACACCACTTAGCTAAGGGTTAGCAAGGGAGGCAACCCCTAGCTAACGTGTGTGTGTGTGTGTGTGTGTGTGTGCGTGTGCTGGAGGCTGGAGTTGCTGTTTCTAGGCAACCAAGCAGTCAGCGGCGAGCAAATCGCACACTTGCTGCAGTCTCACACACACACATTTGCAAGGAGAGCCACACCTAGCTGTGTCTGTGCAAGTCCAAGTCCCTGCAGTGGCAGCACCAGCAGCATATAGAGCAGAAGCTGTGGAGGATTAATCTGACGGCAGGGCTCCTCTTATTCAGCAGTAACTGGATGACTGACGGAGGAGGAGGCGGAGGAGTGATGGATGGATGTGGGGTCATCTCTATTTGATGACATATTAAGAAACGCCCAAGTGAATAAATGTTACAAGGAGATTCTAATGAAACGATCCCCTCTTTGCCTTTCTTTTCTTTCTCTGTAGGAGAGCTGCAGGAAGTGCCATGTCCAGTGGAAGCAGCACGTGGGGAAGACGTGTGAGCAGGTCCTGGAGAGGGACGAGATCCGCATGAGGGTGCTCTTGTAAGTGGTCTCACAGAAACAAACAGGACTCCACCAGACTCCTTTATCAACTCACCACCGTTAAGCCATCTACGCTAATGATCCTTAAAGGACAGATTAGTCTCTCATATACAGATTTTTTTGGGGCCGAGAATCTTGATAAACTCTAAAACATTTCACATATGCTAAATTATTTAGAAGTAAAACCTTTCAGAATAAGGCGCTCCTAATTATCCAGAGTGTTCTCTCCCCATGACTCTTGACTCTTCGAGGGCGTATTTTGTTCATTTCTCTGTTTTCTCGCTGTCCTCTCTACTCCTCGCTCAGAGAGGATGCTGGGTAAACAGCTCAGTTTCCCGGACAACACTCCAGGAAGTGGAGAGGCCGGCTGCGTCCTGTGGCCCAGCCGGCCTTCAGGCAGTACTTCCTGTTTTGAGCCAGTCACAGATCTTCTTACTTCCTGGTACTGAGAGAGAAAGGAAGTGGCCTGGTAGAAAGATCAGTAGAGCAGGTCTGAGCAGCGCCGACTTGATGATTTTAACAGGACATAACTAAAAGAATCACAAATCTCCAGGTTTTGGGGTTTTGTCTCAAGAACTAGGTCTCAGAGGCCTCAGTGAACTTAGCTCTGCACTCATCTGTAAACTTTTTTCCTGTTGATATAAACCAACATGGGTGCATGTTATGGTCAAGACTATGGACAGCTATCCACAACAGTTTGAAGGATAAAGATGTAAAAGGAGTGTATTCATGTCGCCTCCTCCTCCTCCTTCTTCTTGTGTTTGACCCTGAAACCAAACCTCTGGCCTCCTGTTTTGCCTACAAGAAAATACTAACATGAACCTGAGCTGCAGACATGATTTCACATTTCACTTCCAGATTAAAAAAACACTCTGTCCTTGAGATACTCAGGAGCAAGTTATTCTGATGAGTTTTTTCAGCGCTGTTTTGTCTCTCTTTGACTCTACTTTTGTCTCCTCTGTTACTTCTTCATCATTTTTTGATGTGCTGCAGTGAGGAGCGCATGACGGCAGCTCGGGTGAGGAAGTGTGTCAAGTGCGGGACGGGCCTGGTCAAGTCAGAGGGCTGCAACCGGATGTCGTGCCGCTGCGGCAGCTTCATGTGCTACCTCTGCAGAGAGCCCATCACCGGCTACAACCACTTCTGCCAGCACGCCCGCTCTCCTGGAGCTCCCTGCCGCCACTGCCGCAAGTGTTCCCTCTGGACTGACCCCACGGTGATTCTTCAGACATGTTCTTTCAAGATAACTAGCATAACTTTCTCTTTCTTCTTGCCCGATGTGACACCTGCCTCCTTAGTTTTCTTTCTGTTACTGTAAAGGACAACTTGTGTGTTGACAGATTTCTTGTAAAAGTGTCTGGTCATTCTGTTAACTTCATCCAGTGATCATCCAGTCCCAAGATATTCCTGTGGTGCTCTACAACACACTCTTTTACACTCACAAACATGTTGACTATCTCCCCCTGCACTTTGACCCTGACCATCTGACTCCATGGTAGCCCACAGTGACCTGGCCACAGCGTCACTGGCAACCAGAAGCAACAATTAGTCCCCAAGCAGTTAATGATCTGGAGCCGCTCCAGCAGCTCTAGAGAGGCGCCAGAGCCGGCCAAGAGCTAGTCTCGAAGGCATTGCCAAGAAATGGATAAATACTGGTAACAAGAGGGCCATTGGAGGGCTGGTGAAAGGGGTCGGCTGCCTCCTTATCATTATTTAAAGGTTTTCCTTGACGAGGCTCACTAGCTTTATGTTCACTTAACCCGAAAGTTTATAGTTTTAGGTTAGAGAAACACTCAAGTCACAAACTAGGACAACATCAGTCAGTTTAGACCACACTGGCCCACCCACCTCAGTAGCTCTGACCTCTCTGGAAACAGTTTTCTACAGGGCTCAACAAGTCTGCAGCTAAACAGCACTGTGTTGGCTAAAGTTTATAGTTGTGCAGGTTAAGGAATAGCCGCCGGAAGCTACTCTACACCACTAGGCTACAGCGGCTACAGAGATACCACCTGGGAATCGCAAAAGACTGTGATTGGTCAGCTCGGGCTGTCTTATGTGTTCTCCTACATGTTTCTGATGCTCCATGTCCACTGGAGATCCTCCTGTGTTGGTTGGATTGCATTATTTTGTGACAGTGTTCCTGTTTACCTCAAGAGTTGAGTTCACTTTGAGTTGTTGTCTTCAACCTCTCTGTGTTGGTGTGTTTCTGCAGCAAGATGACGAGCGAATCATTCAGGAGATCCAGAGGGAAGGAGAGGCAGAGCTGAACAAGAAGAGTGCAGGTCAGTACTGGTTCAGCTTTAATAGCACAGCTCAAACTATGAAAACTGAACTATTGAAACTATTAATTATTGCTCCATATTTCTAGTTTTTTATAGACTGATGTAGAAATGTGGTGTATTATGTTCCTCAGAAGGGAAATGTTGCACTGCAGCAACAGTATTCTTCCTCTCTGCTGCTTCCTCTTTGTCTTTTTAACCATTATTTATTCAGACACGTTGGCTGTTTACAGCATAAACCGGCAGCAGTTGCAGGGGTGTTTCCTGTGTTTGGTTTGTCTGGATGTGTTTGTGTAACACATGTAAGGCAGGCGAGGGCGTTCGGGGGCTACAGTCAAACCTCCAGGGAACTTCCATGTCAACATGCTGTAAAACCGCACGGTAAGATCCGACTGTTGGTTCATCGATAACCTTTTTTCTTCTTCTATCAGATACTTCAGGGAAGAGGGTCGGCCCTCCTCCGGAGCCCGTCACAGACACCAAGCGACCGCGAGTGGGTCCGCCTCCCGAGAACCAACCAAACCCGAACCCCCCAGCCCCTCCTCACCCGCAGGCGGTACAAGCTCCCCTGTTCGTGCCTCCACGGGCCCGCTACCCACCGGCCCCGCCCCAGGGCAGGCTGTACCATCAGGTGATCATGCCTCGGCTGCCTCCGGCACCCTATGTGCCCCCTCTGCAGCACCTGCCCCCCCTGAACAATAACAACAACAACAACAACCACCATCACCACCCTCCTGTCAACCCTCATCACCACAACATTGACGTCATGGATCTGCCCATGCACTACGGACCCCCGCACCGCTACTACAGACGCTTCTAACACACACTGTGACGAGTGTGTTCACCCTGGTGCAATCAGCTCATCCTCGGACACACACACACACACACACACACACACACACACACTACAGTTCTACTTTTCATTTCAGTGCTGTTTCTGAGCTCTGATATTATTCTGTGCATCACCTTTTTCTATTCGCTCTCTTCGTCTTCATAGCTCGTGTGCTCCTGCAGATTTCAGACCTGCCGCTCAATGCATCCTTTTTGTGTTTCAGACAATAAAACACACTGAAATGATAAGTGCATCTGTAGAAAGACAAACACATTCGGACACTTTGCCTTCTCCCGCTGAACTTGGGATTTCAATAATGAAGCGGATCCCCACGTTACACGTTCCTTTTTTCATCTTTATCTCTTTAAATATTGGGGTTGAACTGATGAACGGTTTAGAATCTTGAGACGATTTATTTCCAGTTTATACAGATATTTTTGAGTACATAATTGAAAAAAAAAACAGTTAGCATTCCCTGTATCTTTTGTGTAACATGTGTGAAGACCACACAGTTTTCTAATAAAGGTTTCAGTTCACATTTCTTTGAGTTCAAACGTTGCCTCTTTGAAGGTTTTGTTCCTTTTTATAAAAAATCTCTTCTTACTATCTTTGAGCCTGTCTGTCTCTCTCGGTCATACCGTTTAGTCTGTCTCTCTCTCTCTCCCCCTCCTCCCTCATCTCATGCTGAAAAAGGGGCTGACTCATGATAACTGAGCCCCTGGGCTATGCACCAATCACATGACAGAGCGGGTGCTTTCCACCAATCATGGTGTAACGACAGCCGGGCTTTGTGATGTTACAGAGAGAGGGAACTTCTTTGTTCAGCCAAGTGTGCTGTGAGTGTGACAAATCACTTTGCTACGCACACACACTCACAGACTCTTGTTTCTGCATTCAGACTATAAAAGTAGCACAGCAAACCCCCGTTTTAGCCCAGGGGTCCTAATGGTTTTAGTCATGGGTGGTATGAAACCGACTGTATGAGAGCCAGAATTCGACTCTGATCAGATTCAGCATCTTCTAACACCAGCCAAGCCGACATGAATGAATTGATGTATGTTGTATTTTAACAAAGGTGCACGAGGACATGAAGAGGCTTCCATAGAGTCTAAAAGACAGTTCATTACTGTGTACGTCTGCCATGTTGAGACAGCAGAAACAAAATATAGACTCAAATGTGTGATTTAATATTTGCATATTTTACTGTAACAAATCCTGACAAACATCAGCATTACCCTTGACACAGCACACCGGAGTGTGTTCATACAGTTAGGGGACTTGTTAGGAACAGGTTAAACAAGAAGTCCATGTGAGGCTCTACTTAGGCACAGAGCTAATTGCTAATATCAGCATGCTAACACTTACAATGACCATGCTGACGTTTAGCAGGTGTAATGTTTACCATGTTCACCATGTTTGTTTAGTGTGTTAGCATGCTAACATTTACATTTTCAGTCTGGACCAAAGTGATGGGCCGACACTGTCGTCCCTTTAGCCACAATGCTAGCATGGCTAAAAGAAAAGAATGCCAAAGCAGCAAAGGTGGAGATATCCTGACTTTTAGTCCTCAAAAAACACTGGATCCTACACTTCCCATAATGCAATTATATCTTTCATTAGACCCTCTCTGCCTCATAAACACCAATGTTTTTAGAAAGTAACCTATGTCAACACTTCTTATGACATCACTATGACATCAGACTTGACCACAGCAGACGACTGTTGACATCACTCGCAGCTGTTTTCATGAATGAATGCTGATGAATAAAATGATCCTAATGTGTAAAGTAGAGCTTGTGTGTGTGTGTGTGACTCCCATGGCCGCTGTAAACATGATGGCCGCTCAGCTGAGTGTAATCACCCTCTGCCCTCAACCTGTGACCCTTCACCCTGACTGTCACTGCTGCTGAGGACAAAGCCTCGATGAACCTGGATCCCTGAAAACAATCACGCCTTCTTTCTCAATAAATCTACTGTGTTTTATTCTTTTCTAGTCCTTGAAGACACCCCAGGGCCCGCCAGACGAGCGTGTGGGTCAGGGATTACAGTGGGATAGAATTATAGAGTATTATCTGCTAATGACTCATTTCAATTCAAAGAACAAAGGGCGGGCTTAAGTGACGTGATAAGGCTCAATCAAGGAGACTTCTGACAATGCAGTGCTGTCACTCACACACACTTGGAGGTCCAACGCTCGCTCTGAAATGAAAATGAAAATGTGGTTCGATGGAGGTTAGGTTACTTAGAGATCTGAACCTCATTAATGGAAGATGTAAATACACACAAGAAGGTCTGAAAACAGGTCGAAAAATCCTTTTACATTGCATTTAAACTTAAATCATCTTATTTGCATGTTAGTGTGCTACAAATACATGGAATAAACACTTTTATGATCTTATTTATTTTATTTATTTATTTATTTTGATAGGGACAGTGCATGTTAATGAACATCAGTATAATAATACAAGATGCAATCACGCCGGAGTTAGCAAGAATGCTAATTTACATCCATAGTCCCTAGGCAGGTAACAAAAGCAGAAACATTACAAGTGACGATATACAAATACAAATATATAATGCATAAGTAGAAAAAGACATATATCACAATATATAAATATTGATATTTATCCATATCACCCACACCATGTTGTTTTTCTACTGTCTTTCTTTTTTATCTTTGTTTTTCAGTCTTTTATGCAATAAGTAAAGCACCTTTAAATGTCATTGTGTATGAAATGAGCTGTACTGGCCTCACCTTATCTGCCTCTACATATAAATGGTGTGAATCAGTAAAATGACAACGTCACCCGTCCATATTCAAACCACTGAAAACAAACGCTCAGCCCTCTCAGTGAATAGCTGGTGTAGACCTGATGGTCTGAGTGAAGTCCTGAAAGTATGACCCAGACATGACCTGCATATCTCCTGGAACAGCTGAGGAGGACAAACACCTCCTCTGCTGCAGCTTCCTGTTGTTATTCTGGATTCACGTTTCTGTGAGAGCTCGTGTGACTGTAACAGCACAACATGTCCACACACACATACACATATTTTTTCACCATCTGTGGTAACTGAGGCAACCTTCACACCCCGGGAGTCACACATTGTCTTTGTGTGTGTGTGTGTGTGTGTGTGTGTGTGCGCATGCATATTCCTCTGCTGCCTCATCCACATGGGCCGCTGGTGTCTGGCAGCATTTGCTCCCCAGACAGTTTCTGCTGCTCCACCTCCGCTGGCGTTGTTTGTGTCTGTTATTGTTTGTGTGTATCTTTAATGAGTGTATATTTTTTTAATGAGCGTGTGCTTTTACAGCAGTGACTGCAGTGCAGCTGCTCATACAACAAGGACGCTTCATACTGGCCTACCTGCCTGTAGTTTAACACTAATATACTCTACTTATTAGTCATTATTTGGCCTTTACAATATGCTCCACATGAAGACTTTCATTCGTCTATTTTCATATAATCTGCTTTTAATTTGTATGTTTCTTACCTCCCAACTAAGTACTTTTTGTATACTCAGTTAAACTGCCTGGTTAAATACAAAAAAACGCATCATTGCTATTACTTTTAAGTTAAATTGATTTCCTGACCCTGCAAACGCCCCACTAAGGTTTTAAAACCAAGTCTTTATCACTCTGAGCTTCAATGTTCTGACAGAAAAGCAATGATCACATCTCTTGGTGGAAATCACAAACATCTGGATCATACAGTTGACATTTGGGTCAGACATTCATGTTCCCCTCAAGATGAATTGTCACTTTGGTGATTCCTTAACTTCCCATACAGCGCCATCATCACGTCATACTTTTAATTGATCCAAAACTAATGACATCCCCATCAGCCTCAACTGTGCTTTGTGTTTAGTGCTAATCAGTAATGTCACTAATGTTAGCATGCTTACAGGCTAACCTAAGACAGTGAACATGGCAAACATTTTACCTGCTAAACATCAGCATGTTAGCATTTAGCTCAAAGCACCACTGTGCCTAACCTCACAGCGCTGCTAGCGTGGTTGTAGACTAATTATCAAGGAGAATGCATTGCTGTAATTTACTACATGTGGCGTATTTTTTCACAAGAGATGTGAAAGTATGTGCCCTCTCTGTCATAGTGAGTCAACCTGCAATTCATCCTGCACAGACCCATGTTGCTCCTTCACGTCCCTGAAGAGATTACTGACTGACCCAGTGACCCACTGACTCACTGCCTGGCCGCCCGCGTGAGTGATGGAGAAATTAGGGTGGACGTAGATTTGACCAGAGCGAGGAGAGCTGGCAGAAAGGTGGTCAGATGAAAGACGCACACACACACACACACACTCCTCTGCAGTGGAGTAGATGAGAGGAAAACAAGAGGAGGGAAAATGGCGAGTGGTTCAGCAGAGCTTGGCCTTGTGCTGTTTCCTAAATGATGAGGTCTTTTCTGATCAAAGGCAGACGCCCCCTTCCTCCTCCTCCTCCTCCGGCTGCTCCCCAAGGCTCCTCATCCTATCCCCCCCCTAAGCTCCGTTTGCACCCACACCCCCCTCAAACCACATAAGCTTTACAAGGCCTCAATCAGCCTGCTTTTTGGATGTAATGAAGGTTTTTGACATTTCTGGCCCTGAACGACGCCACACACTCACTGGCCTCTGTGATTCAGACCTTTCCGCTTCTAGCAGCTGGTGTTTCCATGGTAACAAGGCGATCGGTTGAGGTGTAGGGGGACTCAAATGTGGGTGGAGACGGCGGCCATTTCGCACACAGCCTTCCCTCCCTCCCTTCCTCCCTTCCCTCTCTTCACTTGTTCGTTTGTTCTGAGAGAGAAAGGGAGAGAGAGAGGGCCGACCAGCCGGCTCTGCCTGCAGCCTGACACTTTACCCACAAACCACTGCACCCATTTCTGGGATCTGGGTCATATTTTGAGTGACTCATCTTTTCAGCAAAATTGTTCAGAAGAGGGAGGAGGGGAAAAAGGGAGGAAAAAGCAGAGGGAGAGAAAGAGTATGAGAGATGGAGGGATTGATGGGAGGAGATGGTTAAAGCAGGCAGAGAGGGAGAGAGAGGGGGGAGAAAGATTAGGTGGGAGGGGGACATGAGGCTGCAGAGGGGATGAGATTAGATGGAGGGGTGGTGTGTGTTTGTTTTGCCATGTTTCCTCTGGGATCCTGACGGGGCGGGTGGGGATTAGAGGCCTACTCTCAAGGCTCTATCATTACATTACCACCCTGAATGGTGTTCATGTGTGTGCATGTGTGTGTGTGGCTGTGTGTGAATCTTTAGAGGGGGTTGCCCTTTCGCTGCACTAGAATAAATGTTTCAACACAAAGGCTCTATTCAGGAGACAGGAAAAAGTGTGTGTTTCCACGTGTGTGTGTGTGTGTGTTTAAGTGGGACAGCACATGGAGCCGCTGTGGTCAGAAACTGGCAGAAGACCAAGTATGAAGCACTACGATTATATGAGAAATGAGCAGCGCAAGAAAAGGCAATGATTTCCAGAACTATGCAGGTTGAACTATGACTGTCGTGGTGTTTAGTAGGTATGAAATCAGCATGCAAGAAGAGATCCTTGACCTCTTCCAGCTCACAGACCCTCTGCTGTGTCCGTCAAGTTCTGCTTAAACTCTGCTTTATTTGATTTTCAATTCAAGATCTTATTGGTCTCCTGAAGTACATAAATGTCATTTTGAATTCAAAGAAAATATGGCCAGTGATGTACAAAATATCTGTAATTTTCCAGTTGACAGTTGGTGCAGTGGTGCCTCCCTCTAGCAGTGATTGTGCAATCAAATATTAGCAATCATGATTAGCAGGTTTGTCAAGCTTTGAATTTCTTCACGTTGAATGGAGGTTTCTTTTTTAGCCTCTCCAAAACCAAACAGAGCAAACATACAGGAATTAAACAGTGCGCTGGTCTGCTCTCACATGAGCTGCAATACTTCCAAGTAGCATTTCATACTACAGTAATTTCTCTTGTTAAACCTTAAACATACTATTTGAAAACACAATAACAACAATTTCACGTTAAGTCAAGCAGCCAATCAGGGTTATGTTAGAATGGAAGAACAAATAAAATACAAGAACTAGCTCTACCATGCAATACAAGAACAATGCTGTTTGTTGATTTCCACGTCAGCTACATGGATCATCACTTGGTGAGAATGCTAACTTTTGGCCTCGGACCTGTTAGCTTTAGCCTCAGTCAGTCTGTTTAAGCACAATATCATGTATGTAGCCATAAGGCTGCTTAAATGGGGAAGTAAGACCATTTCATAATTTCAGCCAACAACACTCAGTTATGTTTTAACCATCATGTAAATGAAAATATGAAAAACTAGGAAAATTTCACAAATCAAGGACAAACAAACAGGACAAAAAGAAACAATGAAAGAGACTAGTAGCGTTCCAAATCCCAGTTTTATTGGTCGTTGGATTTCAGGTGAACCAATGGCACGAGAGAGATTAATCCACAATATCAAAAAATCATACAAAATAATAATACAAAAAGAAGTTCCAGTTATACAAAGCAAAGATGTGGACTTTTTTTTTATTTATTTTTTTTAATCTTTTATTTTCCTACTGCCCAAAAACTCAAGAGTAAGGCACAGTCATTACCACATGTTTACCCTTCCACATCCGTTTGTCTAAGCCTCGGTCTTGGTTACCTTGGAGACGCTGTTTCTCCGAGGACAACCGCTCCTTTTATTCGCTTGAGATTCTCAACCCTTCATGCAAAAAACGGTCAAAACTTCAGAGAGAAGATTGAACTTGGTGAGGAGCTGGCTACAATCGTGTATCACTTCATGGGGCTACAATGATTGGTTTTCACATCAGAGGAATGCTTGATGATGATTACGATGATGGGTGGAAGAGCCCAAAAACTTAGGGCCACATGCCCAGATAATCTTAAGATGAACAGAAACCATTGCTGCTTCATGTGGTGTTGTGGAGAAAGCGGGCCGCTGAAGGGCAGAGAATCGAAGAGGGCAGGACCCATGGGTGCAATGTGCTACATGACTGCAGAACAGACATTTCAGTTAAATAAACGACAAATTCAAAGTCTGCTTCTTTTCTTTTGTTTGACGTATCCCCACCTTCACTGACGGGCCAGGAACAGAAAAATCCAACAAAGACAAATACAATTTGGTCACATGTCATTGTGAAGGCTGTCATGAACACTTCAACATTCAGACTGGAATTAAAACCACAGAAGAAGCAGGTTTAGGCTATTAAGGGCACTCTTGCAGCCCTTTTGGTTACATGGCAAGGCTCTCAAGTGCAGGAAATCTGTTGGTCCAGACAGAGTGCGAGATGCTCGACCGTAATGAGTTATTATAGGAGTTGGTAGCACCAGGTTCCAGTTGTGTGTGTGAGATGACAGTTTGTTAATCCAGTATCAAAGGTTTGGTAGAGATAAAGGCTGAGGTCTAAGTTTGGTTGAGGGATTGAAAAAGCAGCTTTCAAAAAGGGTCTATAAATCATTTCACTCCCGTTGCTATGGCTACCTACTATACGCCCACCCATGATAATGTCTGTGCCTTGGACATAGAAAAAGAAATCCAACTGTGTGTCAGAAAGTGTGTTTTTTTTTTTCTTCCAGTAAGACAGGTGAGTGCAGTAAACATATGTGACCGCACCATTTTAAATTTTCTTTATACTATTCTCGGGACAATTAAGTTTAAGCTTGCAGAGGGTTGGGGGGTTGGGGGGTTGGGGGGGTGGGGGGGTGGGGGAAAGAAGGACTGGTGTTTTAACTTCCTACATCCTGTTTGGTCCAGGAAAATCCACAGCTAGAGAACAACAAGGGAAACTGGTTTACATTTGAACATTTTACAGTTGAGATGAAGAGAGGGTTAAACCCGTCAGCTACACCATCTTCGATATCTATATCATCAGATTCACTCCAGTTATATCACATAGTCATCACACAGAGGCAACAGGGCCTGCTCTTGAAAACAAACATACTCTGCCTGGTCTGATAGAAGCAGAAAAGCAGTTTCTACACGAGCCAACCGCACAAAAACAGACGCACTCTCTCCATCTTTTATATCCAGCTAACAGGAAGCAGCTGAGGCAGATTTATCCAGTAGTGGATCTGTTGTGGGAGATTAGATCAGGTAGAAAACAGATCTAGCAGACCAGGTCGGACACCATAAATACTGCCACCATGTGCTGCTCACACAGACAAAAGAGACAAGTAGAGAGACGAGGGGGTTAACTCAGAGAGGGGGGGGCTCTTTAAACGTGGCTCTGCTCTGCTCTGGGAGAGGGACGGCCCAATCGTAAGGCGAGGAGGGAGTGAGTGACAGGTCGAGCAGCGAACCAGATCGGAGCAGAAAAAAAGTGCACAGCCCCATGGTAACTATGGCAACAGATAAAGGTCGGCGCTGCAGAGCAGAGCTGGGAAAGGGAGGAAGGAAGGATAAAGGGAAGGAAAAGGGAGGCAGGAGAGAAAGGAGTGTCTCCCTTCCTTTTTCTTCTATCCTCCCTGTCCTCTCTGTGCAGTTTATCAACATATAAAGTCATAAGGATATAGGATATAATATAAGGAATGGAAGGAGAGGGGAGTGGGGGGGGTAGGTAGATGTATGGACGGGTGGTGCTGCCCTGCTGCGTCGCCACACTTCATTCATCAGCATCGCAGCGATGGGCGACCGCATCCCAGCTTCCCTCAGTACTCCCAGAGTGTGGCGGTCTCCAGGTCGTCGGCGTTGGCCTTCAGCACGCCGGCGTGGTCGCCGCGGAGATATTTGCTGTCGGCGGCGTGGCGGATGGCCAGCTTGTTGTAGTCGCAGAACTCGAAGAGGAAGTCGACGGGTGTGTCGCTGCTGCTCACCACCGACTGCTCGTTACCCGCCATCCAGTATTTACCCGTCGAGTCTGCAGGAGGAGAAGAAGAGGGAACAGATTTGAGGCCGAGAAAAGATGTTGAGAGCAAAGGGGTGAAATGACCGATGAAGGTATGGTGTGGCAGAAAGGTGGGGGGAGGGTGTGAAAAAACAAAACAAAAGGAGGAGGGAACAAAAGGTTTGGCTTAAAATTGCTTTGTTTGAATTACATAATGTGAAGGCGGAGAAAATATCCGAATCAAATCCCCATTTTTGGCACAAACGCCTCATGAGTGAGTAAACCCATAATGAGAATCCCTTAAAGAGTAAATGATTTAATCCCCTGTATGCCTGCAGGAGGTCCCTCCACATGCTCCGGCTGTGTAATGCTGCTGCACATGTGCAAGTTAACACCAACATGTCCTCCAGCAAGACACTGACCTTGCAGGCTGTAGGCTCCATCTCTGAACTCCAGAGTGAAGTAGTCGTAGGAGGAACGGTTGGAGTCCAGTGTCCCCGTCACCTTCCTGCAGCCGATGAAGCCGTGCTCCCCGCGCAGCACGATGATGGGGCGGTTAATCAGCTTCATGAGAAACTCCTCGGACTCACCTGGAGACAGACAGAGGACGCAACATGTTTACTGGAAGGTCAGAGTGTAAAAACTATCATAACCTCAACAGTTTATTTCACTGTATGCTTAAATAACTGACTAATACATTTTATTACACAACACTTGGGTTCTAAAATCTGTACCTCCGAAACATTAACACCGCTCTGCAAGAGAAACTGCATTTGGTTGCAGCTCACTGCTTGTGTGCTTGCTCAGTTTTCATATATCTCATTAAGACTGTATGCAAAGCAACTTGGCTTCAAATAATCCCCTAAAAGGAGCACTGTGGCAGCAGACAGCTCCCTCATCAGAAACTGCAGCACACAGTGAAAGCTTCAGCTTTGATCCACTAATGCCAACACCCAGAGCCTGCTTTATAATTGGAGCGTCTTCTGATCTGCTTGCTGACATGATGCCTGTGTCTTGCAGCAATGAAAACAGTTGCTCTAATGGCCAAACTCTGGCAAAGTCTTCACATTACCCGTCACATCTGGGTGAGCTGGTGTTATTAAAGGAATACTTTGACATTTGGTGAAATAAGTGTATTTGCTTTCTTGAAGTCTCCAGTGGTTACCTGGCGACTGCTGAGAGCCAAGAAATCAGCATATTTCCCAAAATATCAAACCACTTCTGAAAGACATTATTAGACATTATCAGATTGTTTATACCGATGCATGAAGGCGTGAGCAGTATCTTACTGTTGTAGCTGGTCGAGGTGGAGCTAGTTTTAACAACTTTATAAAGAGGTAGGTAGTTTAGTCCAGTGGTTTCCAAACTACAAGATAAATATATCTAAGTATAAAGCAACATAAAATGGAAGTACAACTACCTCAAAACTGTACTTAAGTACAGTACTTAGTAAATGTTACTTTCCACCACTGTTTTGGTGTCATGATGCAGGCTCCTCAGTGACTCTGCATGACTCATTATGTTTCCACTCAACATGATTAACGTGAAAAGAAACACAGCCAGAACATGGCACAAGAAGAAACAAAAAGATTGCAACAAAGCTGAATCCCTGAAGAGTAAACAGGTGCATTCCTTTGTTACGAAACAGAAACAACTGGAACGTCCAGCCAAGACTTCATTCCTGCACTTATTACTGTGTTGAAATTCCCCCCCATCGCCGCTGAAAAGTAAATCAGTTAGCTACGTGTCATTGTCTGCACGGCTGAGTCAACAAAATCTCACCGACCGGCAGAGTCGATGGTGGCTGCTAGCTGGCCGTTTTTCTTGGCGGCGACATATTTCCCATTAGCAGCCCGGAGAGTCAGCCTCTTCCCACGCCACTCAATGTCAAAGTAGCAATTAGCCGACCTACAGAGAGAAGGAGAGAGAGTGAAGGCATGAGGGGTAAGAAGGACAATTAAATAGACATGGCAGTTAGATATCCAGTAGCTCACCTGTGTGAGTGTCGGGTGTAAAAACACCCAGCTGCTTTATCCAGAACTTAAGTAATTGTTGGGCAATTGGATAGGTAGGCTCAGGATGGAGGGATAAGCTTCACTTGTGCTCTTTGGTTAAGCTGAATCAAGCAGCTTGTTAATCCTTTCACTTGGCACAGAGTGGGGTTTTATTTCCTCACTCAGCTGGGGTCAAAACTCACTTTGCCTCGCTAGCTTTTATTAGAGACGCTCTGAAACATTCCCCAAGATGTTTCCTCAAACCCATAAGGAGGATTTTTGCGGTTTCATCTGTGAGGAGTGAACCGAGTCAAATCTCAAGAATGTGATGGAGGAATTTGGTGAACTTCCTGCAGAGCGCTCTGCAGTGAGTCGGTGACACGGGACACATGCTTCTCTGACACTGGATCAGGTTTTTGTTGTGCTCTGTATCACTCCTGTGTATATATATATGCTTCACGACTGTATATCTGCAGCTTCTATTGAGCACCACACTCATCTTTGCATTAAAAATACAGCTCATTTTTAAACACACAATAAATAGGAACCAAGTGCTCTACTTTGTACTCAGGGATGACAAGAGGAGTCTAAGCTTCTACTCCTGCATCTGTTTAGGGCCTCACAGGGAAATCATCCAGGAGCACAGAGTGAAAGGTCAAAGGTCAGGGGTTAACAGTCAGCACTCTGGCTGGACTGAGCCACTGCACATAAAAGAAAATCACTCTCTACAGGTTGAGGTCGCACTCAAACGCACTTAATCTCCCACAACATGCCAGAGTCATGACATCTCACACACACACACACACACCTATATCACCTAATTCACATCACAGCTCAAATTACTGGAGGGACTACAGACTACGAGCTGTGACGGACCAGTATCAGGTTCTCTGTGACACACACACACACGCACACGCACACGCACACGCACACGCACACGCACACACACACCCCTCTGGTTAGTGAGCGAGCGGACAGATTGGAGCAAGTGTGGTTGTGGTGAATTATAAAGTTTCAGACCTGCATCTGAGTAGAGAAGAAGAGACAGGGGTGTGTGTGATGCATACTTGGTGGAGGCGGTGCACTGCAGGCCGCCGTTAGCAGTCAGGGTCCAGTATTTCCCAGCGGCGGTCCGGAAAGCACACTTCCTGTTTTCACGACAAATCTCCACCTGGAACACTTCCTGGTCGCCCTCCTCGTCCTGATTGGCTGACAGGTCCATACCTGGGCGGGGTCAGACGGTTGGGAGGAGGGGTTAGCTAAACTACAGGCTAGCGGGTCAGATCATAAGTCCAACACACATGTGAAGGCTGAAAATAGTCCAGATACACCCCCACACACACACCCCTTTCTGGTCAGGATCAGACATATTAAATGAGCAACATCAGACAGCTTAGATTAGTGGAGGATTTCACACAGCTGCACATAAACACACCCACACACACACATCTGTCATAGGCCAGACCGACCCCACCATAGTTCAAAGGATTAGTCATCATGCTGGACGGTCACAACACACAGAAAAAAATCTTTGAATCATGGATTGTTTAGGTCATTTATTAAGCAACAAGACTAAGAGTCTAAAGTCATGCCAGCAGCTCTGTGATGCTCTACATAGACAAAGTAGTGCTTTGGGCTAAATGCTAACATGAGGATGTTTAGCAGGTATGATATTTGGCATGTGCACATCTTAGTTTAGCATGTTAGCATGCTAACACTTGCTAATTAGCACTAAACACAAAGCGCAGTTGAGGCTGATGGGAATGTCATTAGTTTTACAGGTATCAATACTTTGACCCACTAGTGGCACTATAAGAAAAGTCACAGGGTCAGAATCAGAAATACTTTATTGATCCCCGGGGGGAAATTATACCAAAGGGTCTCTCTGGGGCCCAAGAATATCTGCACCAAATTCATTTCATGGAAATCCATCCAATAGTTGTTGATATTTCCATCTGGACCAAAGTGGTGGACCAACTGACATTGACATAGCATGGCAGAAAAAGCTGTTTCTAGCTTCTCAAACATGAGCATTTGCTGCTTTTCTGTCTTTAATATCTTGAAATTGAATGTTTGGAGGGGTTTTGGACTGCTGGTCAAACCAAAACAAGCTATTTGAAGACTTCAGCGTGAGCTCCAGATGATTGCGACAGGCATTTTTAACTATTATCTGACATTTTATGCACTAAACATTTAGTTGATGAATGGAAAAACATATTAATCAATAATGAAAATAATCGCTGTAATTGTTAGTTGCAGATCCAGCTACAGATATTAAATCTGAAGTCCAAAAGGCTAGTGTGCATATCTGTGTTTGTGTGTGTGTGTGTACATACATCCGCCTGTATGTGTACAGAACACCAGACCTCATTAAAATCACATCAGTCCCACAAAGGCACTTAAGAGCAGCAAAGAAGTAAACAAACATCAGTCAGCTATAGGATGAAGGCATACACAACCCTCCAGTGTACCACTCCCCACACACACACACACACACACACTTCATACAGCACAATGCATGCTATTGTATATGATGAGGTCATGGCGTGGAGGACCTATAGCTAGAGGGCTGATGGAGAGAGAGATGGACTGTTTGTTGGACTGCTGTGTAAATGTGTGCAGAGTGAGACAGGGAAGGAGACTAGAGAAAGAAAGACGTGTCTGAGAAAACAAACCAACGCGCTCATGTGTTCCCCATCCGTCTCCCCCTTCATGTGTCACACCCTCCCCCACTTTGTCTCATTTTTTCCATGTTTCTCTTACAGCCTCACAACCAGCTGCAGTGGTCACGCTGAATACAGTAAAAAGGGAAAAACTGCCCAAAAATGTTGTCCAAAGATAATATGAATGAACAGTTAATATCCTTGGTCAGTATTCCTTCTCCCTTTCACACAACACATTTTGTCTCAATACAAGCTGTACACTGCTGGTCTTCAAATGACGTCAAGTAGGTACTTCATATAAAAAGTAACCAAGATCCTAGTCACAGAAAAGTACGATGTAAGTTGCTGGTCACAGAAGAGTTACTGCTCACATTTTGTGAAAAAAGAAAAGTACATCTAACTCCTCTCCTGTTGAATGCCCGCTAAAGTCAACTCGGGAACTCTGGCCTCTGCGGACAGATTGAGTTCCTGCAGAAATATGTGGGGATGCACGCGTACGAATGCAGCGCACGTGCACACACACACACACACACACACACACACACACACACACACACACACACACACACACACACACACACACACACACACACACACACACACACACACACACACACACACACACACACACACACACACACACACACACACACACACACACACACACACACACACACACACACACACACACACACACACTCTGATGATTGAGAAGGAAAATATAAGTGACCATAATGGGAAGCACATGGTGCGGAGGGGGAGGGGGGTTAAAGAAGATGAAATATAAGTTTAGCTGCGACAGACAGGGAGTGTTTGAAGGAACACATTAGAGGAAAAGTGAGGAGAAAAGAGGGTCAGACTCTGCTCGCCTCCAGGATCATCAGTCACATCACTGGACTCTCCTCTAATCCTCGCCGCTTCCTGCTCGGCCGACACAGGCGCTCAGTACAGAAGCACCAGAGAGACCGTTTATTACAGAAACGGTCTCTCTGGTGCTTCTGTACTGAGCGAGAGAGCAAAGCATCTGCTGGATGCTTCTGTCCCCCAGGACCTCACAGGGGGATTACTGACTCACCTACGTCACAAATGAGCTCATTCCAAAATGCTACAAAGAAAAAGTTTTCTGTGATGTTTAATTCATTATTCAAAACCGGAAAAATATCAAGGACCCATTCAATCAAGGACAAAGTTAGTGAAACCTTAATTCCAAACAAGTTATTAGCTCATTTTGCATAAAAACAATATAAATACAATCTCCATTTTAATTTGTGTGCCGTAGGCCATTAAAAAGATTTGACATTTTGCCCCACAGAGCTATTAACTCTAACTGAAATACTGTCATTTGTACCGGATCGAATACAGAGATCCTTTGTCTCATACTTAAGAATAAAGTTAAATTAAACACACAATATTGCTGTCATGAAAGTGTCAAATCGACAGATACTGAATATGAGCATCAGCTTCAGAGGAGTCTAAATATATTTACGTAGTTGAACAGTTTCATCTCATTATTGTAAAATTAAAAACTCAAAGTCCACACTAGTTAAAGTCCGTCAGCATCCTGGAGGTGAAGGGTAACGCATGAATTTCACTATATGAAAATAAACCAGGAAACTAAACAAAAAGCAGCCTTTACATGCTGCACTGTGAACTGCACAACACTGTTAGTCTGCCGCTGAGCTGATTTGAATAGATTATTCACCAAAAAAAAACGTTTGATTTGAATGTATGTGGGTGAGTCTTTTCAGGGCATCAAATGGGTTTTTACTCTTGTCAACGTAATTTACAAAGGAATTAGGATGATGTTTGGCTGGCTGCCTGTTGGATACAGTGAATAAGAGGAAGTGTTCACTACAGCTTAGTGTCTAATCTTTACACAAACACAGAAACTGGTCAAAAGTTATCAAGGAAAGAAAAATACAGGCGGGTACACACACGACATGAAAACAAGACTGACAGACAAAACAGTCACCCTGAGGCCTTTAGAGCCTCAGCCGTGACCCAGAGAGAGGCTGAGGCTGAGGCTGTGTGTGTGTGTGTGTGTGTGTGTGTATGTGTGTGCGCATTATATGCCAAGATATGTCTCTACTGATCACTGGGTTAATGGAGGGGGAGGGAAGCGGGTCTGCACTTACACACATATACTCAGCGTCCGCCTTCAGCAAACCACACCAAAAGAAGAAGTGACCACACATGCAGAATCCACCCAAACCACACCAAACACACGCACACTGTTGAATACAACCCCTCCATCTTTCTGTCCACCCCACCCACCGCATTCAGCCTGATGGCGGCAGGCACAGATTGTTGGCCCCGGTTACTGTGAGCCAGCACCAGAGGCCTGCTGTGAACGCACGCGATTGTATCAAGTGCAATTGTGTGTCTGTGTGTGTGTTTGTGTGTGTCGCCTATTGTTCAGCAGGCCTGACTGAGGAGGCGACCAGCTGGGGCACAAACAGGGAGCCAGATCATCGGCCTTTGTTCTGATCCAATCACACACACACACACACACACACACACACACACACACACACACACACACACACACACACACACACAGTGCAGCCTACATACTGAATACTGTGCTGACCATAACGCCACTGTTTATACAGTATGGACAAACTGAACTCTCACACTCCCTCTAACAAATGCAAAAAAACCAGCACATCTAAAAATGAGGTCAAACATGCGAGACACAGTATTGTGCCCGGGGATGTCCCAAATATTTTGGTAAATTGATTCAAAGCCCGTTCTGTGTTCAGTGTGTTGCAGAAATGGACTGAAGTACAGTTGGACTGTGAGTTAGTGGGCATTAGTGAGGAGCAGGAGGACACGCTGGAGACCGGCTGAAGCCTAAGACATTAAGGAGGAGAGGCTCCCCGGTGCTCTGCAGTCGACGTGAGGCAGCTCTCTTGGCACGCTCCCAGCACACACACACACACACACACACACACACACACACACACACACACACACACACACACACACACACACACACACACACACTATGACAGTCTGAACACACACAATCACACTGAGGGTCTATAAACACATTAAAGCGTCAGCATGCCAGTAAACGCTACATAAACTGATTGCATCCCTTCTTTTTTTTTTCCCTATGCGGGTGAATGTGTGTGTGTGCAGTGTGTTGATGTGTTGTATGGAGCAAATCATCACCCTTTACCCTGCAGGGATTAACACACACACACACACCAGCCAAGGTCGGAGTTGTGTGTCTCGTGTCTCATTTCCTGCCAGCGGGGGGGTGAAGGATACAGAAATGGTGTCAGGGCCTGAATCATGGCCAGACACAACATGGAGCCTCAGTTTCTGTCTCCTTCTTTTACCACAAACACACACACAGAGGACACAACACACGATTTAAAGCCTGATTGTAGCTCCGATTTAACACTTTTGAGAGTTTGAACTGGAGTCTACAAAAACAAGCCAGGCCACCATAGCCAGTCAGCACTTCTCAGATTGTGGTGAGTAGGGATTCTTAAACCAGACTAAACTGTGACAAATATATGGACGATTTCTTGTCCGGGTGCAGTGACTTCCTGGACAGTGTGACCTCAGGAGGTCACTGTTCCTGGCCAAGAAATGGTCATAACCCCCCCCTAAAACCAAGCTAAGCTAGCTAAGCTAAGCTATAGTGGCTGCTGGCTGTAAACTCTATAGAAGTGACAAATATGAGAGTGGTTTCAATTTTCTCATCCAACTTTGAGCAAGTAAGCTATTAAGCCATGTCCCTAAATGTTGAACTACATGTGTCTTCTCAAGTGGCATTTTAAATCTTTTCATGGGGCTTTAGTCATGTTTTATAGGACTTGCAGAACTTCACACATTCTTGTAAACCAACTTTCCAATTAATAGACAGGAGCCTAGTCACAGGATGCAGCCAGAAAACATTCAAGGTGCACTGCCTCATCACATGTTAAATATTTGACACAAAAAGCAGCAGAGTCCCAACAGAGATCACACTCCAGGTATACACTTGGGTGCTGAAACCAAACAGGATTTTCATGTCCACATCAGGGGGCCATCGGTCAGCACTCAGTGGTCACTCACACAGTTTAGGGGCAGAACAGGCCATTTAAAAAGGCCATTGAGCTCCAGTCTAACAGACTGATAACTGTGTCTCAGTCTATATGAGGGCTGTTAAACAGTCTCTCAGGGAATTTGTGACCATCTCCATTCCAGGGATGAGGAGAGTGGATGTTACGGTCCGGAAACAAGCAAGGGGTCAGACTAATGGCAATTATGAATGCTGCAAGAACAAATTAGAGACCAGCAGAAGCAGGAGGGTAATGTGCATCTAATGTTTGGTTGATGGTGGTTGGTCTGGTTTCTGGTGGTTCCCTACATGACAACACTGCATCCTGAATTTAATGGATTTATTTCAAAGGTTTTGGTTGAAATTCAAAAATGGATCCCACTTCATAGTATCATGCAACTGGCACGTGAAGTACATTGAACATGTTGGTTTCCAGTTATTGAGTCAGATAGTAAAGAATCAATGAAGAGAAGAACAACAACAATGAATGACACTGAGGAGTTTAAAAGGTTGCTGGCACCATCCCAGTTAATGTCCAAAAATGCATTCTTTCTGAATTCTTTGCAGCAATTTGGGATTCATAACAAACTGCAATGAGTTTAGAATATTAGAGCAACTGTTTAATATTTAATCAAATTTAGATCAGTTGGACTGAGGTTTGTTAAAGAATTCTGCTATTTTTGTACAACATGGGTCTTGTGTTATGGCTCCATCTAATGAACGGACGTCTAAACTGGATTTGATCTTGACCTAAATCAATGGGAATTAAGTAGAGTCACAAAATGAACAGTTTTGATTGGACAAAGCGGCTTTTTGGACTGACCCACTTGAGCTTGCTCACGTCAAAAACCTTCTAATGAAAGCCAGCCGACTTCAGCTGCCATCTTGGCTCAGGTCTGCCATGCAAATAGCAGCTGTGCCGGTTTGAAAAACATCTGGAACCAGTTTAATTCCACTCAACATTTAATCCACATCACAATGATCCAGTTGTTGGAGGGTTGGACGAGGTCTTTCTCTAAGGATTCAGGCAGACAGAGCAGGGAGGACGTGAGAGCGTCCGACCTGTACAATGCATTTTGGTGATAAACACTGAGTGTAAACATAACTTTTGTTTGTTTACAAGAAAACTCAGCAGAGCAATGTGGATCGGTCACATCATGCATCATACCTAACCAGCATTTCTATCTCTGTGGAGGAAACGCACCATGTGAGCATTTCCCCATGAGCATCAATAATATAACAGAGCTGAAACTGATGATTTGTACTATTTCGACTGACGGACTTTAAAGTTAGCCGAACCAAACCAGCCCATATTTCTTACTTACTCTTAGCAGCTACTAAAAGTCATGATGTAAAATGAAGAGGAATGACGATAAAAAGTGATTAAATGCCAGTTAGTACAAACCGTTTCCCATTCAAGATGCTAAAACATATCCTACAAGGACTTTTTACTTGTGTATATAGAAATACGTTCTAAATAAATGTATTAATCTTGACTGTTTCAGTATCAGATAGTGTGAGTAGGAGCAGATGCTGATGATGATGTTGCATTTTATTATGGAGCTGCACCCTTGATAATAAAAAGACATAATCTGATTTACCAAAATGTCTCACGGACAGCAATTACATTTTTTTCCATTTGGGGATTATTAAAGTGCAATTCATGCTCTCATTACAGAGGACGTCGTCACCTAATTCCAACGGATCCGTTTAAAACCAGCAGCGTTTGTCATGTTTCCACGTCGTGACCCTTTTTTATTCAACATCCACCTTCAAAACTGGCCTCCATTTTGTGTCGGTGACCGAGCGCCACTCATGAAGCAAACTGAGATGACGGAGAGAAAAGTGGATAAATATCCCTGTGACAAGTAAACAAAGCAGGGAGACAGAACAGACAGGCTCAGGAGCGGGAAAACAAAAGGAGAGACGGATCACTCTTTCTGAAAAGAGGAATCAAAACCACCAAACCGCACGGTATTCTCACAAGTGTCTTCCTCTGACCAGACGCCAAATATAGATTTAAAGAGCATCAATTAGTATATTCCTATCATTCATTACACCAGACAGTCACTGCCACAGTCTCTCTGCTTTCTCGGGCCCTCGTCTCTAGCCTCATTTATTGTGCTGATTCAAAGACGCTTTTACAGCATGAATTAGCTTACAGCTTAAATTAATTTGTTGTTTCTTGGTGAAATTCAAGGTTTCATTCATTGACCAAAAGATGGTCTTCTATTTAGACGCCATCATCACGAGGGATGCCACTGACAATGACCTCAGATGCACAGCAGCCGGGCCTGAAGGAGCAGGGAGGAGTGGGGGAGGGGGTGAGGAGGCAGTGTAGGGAGGATGGGAGAGACGAAGGCATAAGGAAATGATGAAAGATGTAAAAAAGAAGGTAGAGGAACAATGGGCGAGGGGGGTGATTGCGAGGAAGACATGGAAAAAGTAAGGAGGGGTGAGGGAAGAGAGGAAGGAAGGAAGGAAGAAGGTGGAGGGACAAGCTTGTATCTCTGCCCACTCTGACAGCTGAAAACCAGACACACATGGACAAGATTAGCTCACACACACACACACACACACACACACACACACACACTATCTAATCTGAAAAAGTACTGATATATAGATATAGTATCTGAACTATATGCAGGACCATGAATCTAACTTCGGGTTGTTTATTAAACAGCTGCAGGAAGAAAATACACTCAAGAAGATTTTTGGTGTTGGGTTGCCATACCATCAGAGCTGTGTGACTAAAATACTGCAGATGACAGATGATGTTCTGCTTGACGGCTCGTTGGTGTTAATGGTGATGTTTTGCATTGAAAATAAAGTTCTGACTAACAGGAACAACAGCGGACGATCTAAGTGAAATGCTTCAGTACAGATTACTGGATAATAAAGTAAGCAAAGCAGCATGTCTGATTGTTATACTACAAATAATGATATAACAAATCAGGGCGCAATCTTTTAAAAAAGGTGCTGCTCTTATAAAACTGCTCTTGTTGCAACTTTCGTAGGAATGTGCTGTTTTTGAGGCATTGCATCTCTTTCCTCTCCTCTAAGCTGCTCTGTGCCACCTCAGCCTCTTGCCAGTTTAAGGCTGTTTTACATTTGAATGATGGCACGCGTGCACATGATGCTGCATGTGTGTTAACAAGGCTGAGGACTCTGTGGCCTTCTTTGTCACGCTCTTTTCAGGCCAGTTGTCTGTAAAATTCAGTGACTTGCAGCTAACAATTACTCTGCGTCCTTTTAAAATCAGCGTGGGCTTTGCAAACATACACATTTGATGGATTAAGCTTCAGTCTGCGATGGCGTGCATCACATGCTGTGTGCTGTTGCCCTGCTCTTCAGTATATCACAGGCCGTTACTGTTTTTGAGTCATTTTCTGAGGATGTGGACAAACAGGCCGTTGTTTATCAAGTAAATACACACACAGGGCTGTGAATATGTAGGCCATGTACATGTCCTATATCTCACACTGTAGGATGTGTGTGTGTGTGTGTGTGTGTGTGTGTGTGTGTGTAGGCTGCAGGGGGGATGCAGTCTGACATTCCATCACTTTAACCCTTCCTCTGCCAGAGGATGAGATACCAACACACACACACAAGCTGTTACCCAGATGACCTGGACCACGCCGGACCACCACACCTACCTTGCCGGGTGGAGACGTTCCTCTCGTTGGCAGCGGTGAGCACGACCTGCGGGTGGCTCTGCTCCAGTACGAACAGCTCGTCCTTGCCCACGCGCGCGCTCTTGCCAGACTTCATGGTACCGGAGGGCCCAGAGGGCGCGAGGTACCTGCCGCTACAGTCCCTGAACGCCACCTTGCCGGAGCGGAACTCCAGCGTGTAGCCCGTGCTCTTGTCCGTGGCGGCGACCAGTGCGCCGTCGTTCTTCAGGAAGCGGTTGTCAGAGGTCTGCAGGTGGTAGCGCTGCTCGCGGAACACCAGCGTGATCATGGAGTCCACCCCCCACGGGACGTCCCGGTCGATGGCAATCTCGTCCACCTTGGAGCTCAGGTGCGCGTAACGCTTGCGCGTCATGCTGAAGATGTTCACCTGCGGGTGCATGGCGATGTGCACGCTCCATTTCTCCGCCACAGAGGCGGTCTGGGCGAAGCAGATGATCCGGTCCTCTGTGCCGCCCAGGTACCGGCCGTGCGGCTCGGACTGCAGGGACCAGCGGCCGTCATCGTGGGCGGTGATGATGAACCGGCACTCCGGGCCCTGGCTCTCGCTGTCTCCGGTAACGTTCCCGTCCTTATCGGCGGCGATGTACCGGCCCAGATGTGACTTGAGGCAGAACACATTCCCGCTGGAGTCGTCGCCGCTCTGCTCCAGAGTCCAGATCTGCTTCTTCTTCATGCTCGAGGCGGAGGCGTTGATTTTGAAGCCGAAGGTCTCCGCCGTTAGGTATTTGTTCCCGCAGTTGATCAGACCGAACTGGATCTGCAGCATGTCGCTGGTTCCGTTAGTAGCGCCGTTAGTTGTCATTGTCGGTTCTGTGCGCTCGAGCCTCTGACCGGACCGGTTTCTGTCTTTAGAGGGATGGGGGGGGGGCGGTTCTGCAAGTGAGCTCGCGGCTGAAAGGGTGGGATGCTGTGCTGCCTCGCGTGCTTCTCTTTGTTTGGGGAGTGTGTGTGTGTGTGGCTGAGAGGGAGTCTGTGAGCGCGCGCCACCGGTCCTTCAGTGCTCTGCCTGTCTCAGCAGCGCGAGCCCGCCGCCACAGCTGCAGCCTATATAACCATCAGTGACGTTGCGCTGCAGGCCACGCCCCCTCAGATGGACCGAAATCTGGGAGCTGAACTCAAGTTTTATTCCTCTCCTCCTCTGAATATCTGTCGCTATTAATTCAAACGGACTCTCCTCTTCCTCTCTCGTCTTCTCTCCTCTTCCTCTCTTCTCTTGTCTCTTCTCTTCTCTCTTCTTCTCTTCTCTTGTCTCTTCTTCTCTTCTCTCTTCCTCTCTTCTCTTCTCTCGTCTTCTCTCCTCTTCCTCTCTTCTCTTGTCTCTTCTCTTCTCTCTTCTTCTCTCCTCTTCCTCTCTTCTCTTCTCTCTTCTTCTCTCCTCTTCCTCTCTTCTCTTCTCTCTTCCTCTCTTCTCCTGTCTCTTCTTCTCTCCTCTTCCTCTCTTCTCTTGTCTCTTCTTCTCTTCTCTTCTCTCTTCTTCTCTTCTCTCTTCCTCTCTTCTCTTCTCTCTTCTTCTCTTCTCTCTTCCTCTCTTCTCTTGTCTCTTCTTCTCTTCTCTCTTCTTCTCTTCTCTTGTCTCTACACTCCTTGATAGTATTTATTCTTTCAGTATCTCTTCTTCTTCTAGTCTTATCCGATTAGATATACTGTGTGTCAAGAGAAGTGAAGTAAGGCTGCTTACAATGGGTTAAACTCTAAACTCAGAAGAAGTGTGCTAAAAAGACATTTTGTCCATACTGTAATTTTAATGTTGGTCTATCTATTACATGTCTGTCCGTCCTGGGAGAGGGATCCCTCCTCTGTTGCTCTTCCTCATTCGAATCAAGGATCTAAAGATAGAGGATGTTGTCTGCTGAACAGATTGTAAAGTGATATTTGTGATGTTGGGCTGTATGAATAAAACTATAGCCTCCTTGACTTAAGGAGGCAGGAGAGGAGGCTCTGTTAACCTCCATAACCAGCCCCTTTACCCACATCCACATATAGGGAATCTGCTATCCAGCAAGTGATAACATCATATCACCCCTTCTCTCTCTCTCACGCTCTCTCTTGGACACACTGATCAGATGGACTCAGCATTCAAATCATGAGTTGTGTGTGTGTGTGTGTGTGTGTGTGTGTGTGTGTGTGTGTGTGTCCACACACAAAGCTCTATTCATGGCTTGAGCACGCACATCAGAGGGCAGGAAAGGCCTGGCTCCACAAACAAAGAGGCCAAACAGATCACACTGGCATCTTCTCGGTGCATGTGCACAAGCGTGCACTCAAACACACACACACACATATATACACAAGCGTGGGGGTCATCATATCAGCAGCAGCTGCACATTTAGTTTGCCTCTTTTGACCAAAACACGCACACACAAAGGTCAAAGCAGAAGTAGTTCATACCTCATGTCTCTCCCAGTAAAATTACACGAGAGTTGTATCTCTTTCCAACACGGATGCTGTTCCGCTGTCAGTGTGTCTGTAGGCAAAGTGAGCGATGAGAGCGAGAGTAGCGGTTTAGTCCTCCACCTCGAGAACCCACACATTATTCATGCCTGCGTCACTATGCGAAGGTAGTCTCTAAGATCTAGCATCAGAGTTGAGTTACAGACGGTTCAGCAGACGTCCAACCTGCTGAAGTGTCCTTGAGCCAAGCATTGAATCTGTAGCAGCTCTCTGGATTACTCTGACCTTTGACCTTAGCATCGTTGTATTATTATTTGACATTTGAATGGCATTTTCCATCTTTATCAGCAAATAAAAACATATTACCATATTATTGCTTCTCTGCTCTATCTGGATAGACTGGGAAATAAAGCAGAAGTAATTTAAAAACTAGTTTCATAAATAAATAATATTCATAAATTATGACTGTCCCAACCAATGTGCATCAGTGTACCTCAGTGTGTCTCCCTGCATGCTGGTGGGTTTGCAAACGGAAAGTAATCTGACCCTAAAATGTAATCTAATCAGTGTTAATCCCTCTCTCTCTCTCTCTCTCTCCTGCAGTCTGGATAAATCCAATCTCCAGACAGAACATCTTCAAACAAATCCAATGTCAATGTAATTTCCGCACCAGGATCACGCAGTAATAAAATCACCAGACCTGCCCTGATACATTTTTGTCTGCTCGTGTTGTGCAATACTTATTTCTAACAGCCAGAGTTGCAAAGCTGAATTGAACCCTTTCAGCCCACACAAACAGCATATTGCATCTGTGATTTTGCTTCAATGCAGATGGATTTTTTTTGCACTGCTGGCAGAGCTAGTGTAACGCTGCCTTCATGGCCTGTCAGAAATATCCAAATTCATGGCATCTAAAGGATAAAGTCTTGGCTGGGAGTTGTGTTAACAGACGCTGATATCAGACACACATATGCCTGCTGTACATTTCTTCCTGATTTTAACTTTAAATACAACAAAATAAAACACTCAAGTACGTTTGTTATTATTAAGATGAATTTTTTAAAGCTGCACATGGAAGAAGACATTTATGAGGAACACTTGCATGAATAAAGATTAACCAGAAACGTTTTATATTTATTTATGTGGCTTATTTTTAGAAATGTACTGTTGTTGTGAAATTTGACTGTTCCTGTTTGGGAAATGGCTGCAGTGATTTCAATGGCTTATCAAAAGGAGAACAGAGCAGACTAATGAGGACATTTAAAGAAATTGTTGTTTTTACACAGTGGCAAAAAAGCTAATAGGCGTATTTCCCTAAATGTCAAACTATTCCTCTAAAGATAAGGTCTTAGGCCTCCATAAAAACAGTGATGAGGCCTCTGCAGCAGAACTCTATAGGAGGACTGCACACGGGTCCTAAAATGGAAGGAGTCAACTATTTGGGATTGATTGACAGCGTCTGGCTCAGCAGCATCAGTAAGCTTTCTCTGCAAAGTGCATCATCATCCGGCGCCAACTGCAGCACAAATTAACTGAGAGGATTCAGATGAATAAGTGATTCAGGTTTGTTGTGGGATTAACAGACAGTCAACACTCACAGACGCCACCCTCGTTACCAAAATCCACACACAACGAACTGGGAGAGTTTGTTCCCAACTTGGTCATCACCATTTTGGAAAATATCTTCCCATATCTCTAAACTACCTGGTGTTCAATCAAACAGGAGAGGAGCTGATGTCTTCATGTGGAAAACACATAGCAGCTGGATGCTTTATATGATTAACTGTGCTTGCAGTTATCTAAGATTCCTGATGTGTGTCAGCTCAGCCATGACACACAGTGGAGGTGGAAATTATGAATCAATTTAATGATTTCAGTTCCGTTCAAAGATTCATAGTCTGTTCACTTTTTTTCAAGTGTGTGTGTGTGTGTGTGTGTGTGTGTGTGTATAGGTGCATATCTTTGCCCATCTTTCCCTCCAGATGCCTCCATTGTTGCAAATTGAAATTCCTTTGTGTTTTGAGAGAGACAGTCTTGTTCTCTTTATGCATCTCTTTGACCCTGATATGAGATGAGATTAGCAATGATTGGTCAATACGCCACACCACCTCCACACACACACACACACACACACACACACACACACACACACAAGCCTCTGGAGGGAACTCGCCACAGGAGTCGCACACTGCTGGTCAAAAGGAAGAGGGGAGGGAGGAGAGAGGGAAGCTATCTTTGTTCCCAAGCCGAGCTTTGAGGATGGTTGCTATGGAGACCAGCCTCAAATCTGTTGGTTGATGAAGGCCAGGCAGTCTGCTGCAGCGAGCACACACACACACACACACACACACACACACACTGACACACTGACATACTTGCTGCACTCACAACACCTGCAGACGCTGCAGCACTGCAGCACTGCGTCAGAAGACTCAAAGCTGACCAATCAGTATCCCTGTTAGACACACACCTCTGAGCAGGAGCCAATCAGAGCGGCTTTTCCACCGCTGCATTACAATGTCCACCAATCAGGAAACATCATTCCAGATGCGTCTGGAAAATGTGGACCAACCAACAGCCAGATTGTGAGAAGTTTTTAATGAAATGAAAAGTTCTTTAGAAGAAGTCTGAGTCGGATTAGTTTAATGGCCAAAATGTCCTCGTTCTTTGTGTTTGGCTGCAGCTGTGGAGATATTGTTGCAGCTTTCAGTCATGACTCACAAACTTAAATGAAATATAACAAAGATGCATTTCAAAAAGAGGAAGACAATGAAATGGAAATATCAGCTAAGGAGGGAAGGATATGAACAGAACAAGAGAAGAAGAGGAAGCGTGAATGATGAGAATATGAGGCGGAGAGAGACGAGGAGTGCTGAAGGGATCTGAGTCTCTCCTCTGACCTGCATTCACGCTGTCAATCACAAGCTAAACCTGTAGGGAGTATTGTATATGTATGCACATGAATGTGTCCGCAGTGTCCTTGGTCAACATGTCTCATATTGGGTCGACTTCAATCAGATTTTAGCTGACATGTTCAAGTGAGCCCACAGGAGCTTTGGCTGGTTCAGGATGATCATGAAAAACATGTGGGATGATGTGTGTCACCTCTCCTGCATTAACCTACATTTCACTGAGGCCATTGAGCAGCTAAATGGATGCAAGAGTTGGCATCCACTGGCTGAGAGAGTTGGGGTCAGTGCGTTCTTCAGTTGGAGTGGTTCAGTATGTGAGTGAAGACATCATGTCACACTCTGTCCCACATTATTGCTGCAGTAAATCACGTGATGCTGTTTCTATAGGTGACACCAATCTCTCATTGTTTCCTCAAAAGCATGAAATTCAAATGATTTCTTCCCGTCACTTCACCACTCAGTCCCTAATGTGATGTGTTCTGGTGAGCAGATGAGCTGACACATTTAGCACTCATGCCTGATTACAGCTGGTCTTTCTATTGATTGTATTGATCATTTTCATGATGGCACATGTCCTGAGACACACAACTCTTTTTCCCTCTCCTCTTTGTCTTGTTGTCAGGATCACGTTTCCTCAGAAACAAGAAGAAAAAGAACAAAAGCAGGAGTTCGGCAGCGAATCTGCAGGGTTATTTAAAGTTGACCACTTACTGTAAGACAATTTCTTATCTGGTTTAAGATGTGTAAACATTCCATCGCTGACAGCCCTTCATCTGGACTTCACAATATCAGCTGTAGCAGGTGAGAGTCAGCGGGTAAATCTCAAAAATGTCTATGAGAGTTGAGCCCTACTAGCAGTCAATACATGAATAAGTAATAACCTCCTAAAGCTTGAAGAAGGCTTTGTCACTCTGATACTTTCATTCTTTCATCTCAGAAATATTTCCAAGCTTCAGGCGCTGCTCTCAAGTACAGCCTCACAGAGCTGCTAGCGCGGCTGTAGACTCTGGTTAAACAGAACGTATCAGTTAGCTTTTAGCTTAGTCTTTTAATTTGTGAAGCTGTTTGAGTTACATTCACCATTCACGTATATGAACAGTGCTATATTTAATTTTGACGTGATTATTATTATTTCAAATGTATTTTTAGAAAAATGGTCTTTTTCAAATGTGCAGTGAAACAATGCTGAACGTGTAAAAGGTTGTGTGAGTCACTGAGTGAGCTGTGTGTGCTGCTGTCTTTTGCAATCACTAAGGAATGTGTGTGTTTGCTTGTGTGTGTGTGTGTGTGTGCGCACAGCACAGCACAGCTGCAGCCCTACCAAGGGCCTCCTCTCCACCAACAAAGAGCTGGAAGCTGGAGCCACTGGGGAACACCACACACTCCCCTCCTCGCCTTCGCCTCCATTCTCCACCCAGCGGTCAGGTTAAAGGTCAGCATGTGTGTGTGTGTGTGTGTGTGTGTGCCCATGTGTATGTGTGCTTTGGGGGTGCCTCCAGCTCCCCCACCCTCTTATTGTCATGGCGACAGCAAAGCAGTCGAGCCAAGATCAGCAGAGCAACTTCATAGCTTCTCCCTCTGTTTAACACATTATGAAGTGTGTGTGGTTCTGAGTGTGTAGCTCTGTGTGTGTGTGTGGCCATGATGCCTGTAGCCAACAGAAAGATATAGGTCAGTCAAGAGAAACAGAGCATGAGCGGGACACTGCAGGGTGTGTGTTTGTGTGCCAGCGTGGTGTGTCTGTATGTTAGTGTCATGTATGTCTTTATGTGTGTGTGTGTGTGTGTGTGTGTGTGTGCATACATGTCTGTGTGTGTGATAGCATGACGGTCAACTATGTGTGCAACTGTCACATCATCTCATTTCCAACCCCCCTCCCCCTACAGCAGACACACTGGGCTTTGTAGGAGATGAAACGCGACGCTGATTTTCCTCTCAAGGTCATGAGACTGCATCACACTGCATCACACTGCCTCGTGTGTGTGTGTGTGTGTGTGTGTGTGTGTGTGCTTGAATTGATTGTGGGGGCTGATTGGCGCCTCCAGTACTGAGTACAGGGAAACTTGATCAGGATGCCACTAAAAATACCTCTTCCTGCCTCTCAGCGAGGGCCCGTGACATCACATCCTGTCCTCATGAATGGACACTGTGGCTGTGGTCAGCAGTCTCAATCCCTCTTTCCTTTTTATTCTGAACACCTTGTGCAGCTTCTTTGATCCCTGAGGCAGTGAACAGCTGCAGAGTATTACTTCAACTCCACTCAAACTTAGCATTCATTTAGGGTCATGTCTCTGGCCACTTGATGAATATAAGTCCAATATTAACTCTCCTTTTAGCTCGGTTTTTGGTCTCCACCAATTCCTGAGGGAAACATCTGGCTGTCTAGTTGCTAAATGCTCCACTATGTTCTCCAGCTAGTCACTAACTTTGCTGGAAAACCAAAACAAATGAGCTGAAAGATGCTAAAACACTTTCACATACATGTAGTCATCTGATCCATTGCCATATGAAAACATGAATTAGAGCAGCTTTAAACGTGATCATGTTTAAAGCTGCTTGCTGCTGTCACCAATTTCTTGCTCATGGTGGGAACTGTTTCTGTAAATAATAAAGAGTACAGTCTAGACTTGCCCTGTGTGTAGAGTGTCATGAGAATACGTTTGTTGTAATATTGCACTATATAAATAAAGTTGAATTGAACTGAATTGAAACTGCACAGTCACGTGTACTAGACTGTTAATCATAACATCAATGTTTTGATATGTTGTTGGTCTTTGAAAGCCCCTGGAACAACGTATAAAACCTGTTCATCGTCTTAATAATCTCTGTACATTCAGTTATAACAGATATATGAATACTATGGACAACAATACCTGTAGACCGCCCAGTATTTGGCTTTAATGTTGCACACTGTAACAAGCACTTCACAACAATACTCCTGCACCTTGTTATATTACTAGTATAATTATTACTATGGGGGTAGTAGTGTAAGTACTAGTAACATACATAACACTATTTTTTTTTACATTGAAATATATTGTTTATTTCCATATTGTTATTATTGTATGTTTTACATTATATATGCTACATCATGGGATTCTCTTCCATTTCTATTGTATATATTTCATAGTATTGTATTGTAACTGTATCGTATATATATCTCATATATACTGAACATATATATAACACAAAGTATATTGTATTTATTACTCATTATTATTAGTACTTACACCTACAATTATATATAGTATTACATATAGTGTGTAGTATATGCCCAGGATTTGCACTTCTGGATTTCTTTCACACAAATGTTTTCACATTTCACTCATACTGTCTGAGGCATCTTACGTCAGTATGTATATACTATATACAGCTTTTTTTTAAATCTGTCTAATCTTAATTTAGTTGTTTCAATAGTTCTTGATCTGTTTTCTATCTCTGTGTCTATCTCCCCCTGGGGATCAGTAAAGTCTAATCTTATGTAACACAGTGTGTTGAATTACTTACAGGTCTGTTGCCTGGATGAACAGTCCTGCTCCGTCTCCTCACTCATGGACTCTAAAGGAGCTCTGTTGCTCCACCAACTGGTGGCAGCAGCAAACTACACCGCTCAGATCATCCACGTACTTCTGAGTCGGTTTCACTGTGTGTCACACACCTACACAGCTACACTGGCAGCAACGGATGGACACACACACACACACACACACATAGTGGGCACATTTAGCTGAACTGGCAGGTGTTGCTGGTCATTGCCACCACTTTCCTGTTGTATCCCCCGGGTCCCCTTCTTCCTCTCTCTCTCTCTCTCTCTCTCTCTCTCTCTCTCTCTCTCTCTCTCTCTCTCTCCCTTTTCTTCTTCTCTGTCACTCGCTTGCTCCATTCCTCTCTCCTCAGCTTTTCTCTTTTTCTTTCTCTTCATGGGCAGTAAGGAGTTTTAGATGCTAATGATATGCCCCCTTGCAACAAAGGGTTGGAGGCCCCCTTACAGAGCCTCTTTGGACACACACACACACACACACACACACACACACACACACACACACACACATCCTCAAGCACAAACACCAGCTGTTCTCTGCTGGCCTCTTATTACACAGACCCCCTGAAAGATTTAGCTGTTCTGCTTCTTTTTCATTTTACACACATGCGTAAAGTACACACACACACACACACACACACATATAAAAACACACACTTTTTGTTTAACAAGTATAAACAGACATGAACTCAGAGTGCCCAAGTTTGACCAGTTCAAAATATGTTGTAGACTTTAGTGTGACATGTTTAACCGATTTGACAGATTTTACAGTAAATTAGTTTTTTTTCCTTCATTGGTTTCAATCTCCTGGTGTGAATAATTGATGATTGAGAACTGATAATGGAAGACAGCATGTGTGTGACAGACACACACCATCTGCTGACACACACACACACACACACACACACACACACAGGCACACACCATGTTATCATCCAGTCACTACACACACACACACACACACACACACACACACACACACACACATACACACAGGGGGATCATTAACATCTGGCACAGATGGCCATCTTAAACTCACTGGCCAGCCGCTCTTGTGGGCCAAACCAGAGGGTACACTGGTCTGAGGCCAGTATGCAGATAGATACAGTAGATCTAACTCACAATAGAGTGTAATGCAACTTTATTTTTTGCTATGAGTTTGGCTACAGAGTGTTGACCACCGCCTATATATATGATGCAACAAATGACTGATTCTCTGTTTACTGGTTGGCCATTTTTAGCAAAGCTGAAATATGTTGTTTATATGACATCATAGCAGCTTTCATTTCCTGCTGCAGCTCAAACTGAGCCGAGCTGATGAAACCTGATACAAAAGTTAATTAAAGTTTTCCACATTTGAAGGCAGACTGCTCTCAGCTCTGCCCCTTCCTGCTGACTGACAGAACTGCATGTGTTGGAGAGGACTGAGAGGGAATTAACCTCAACTGTTCTGATCCAGAGCCCAGAGATCTGATATTTACAGAAGTGCACACCTGGAGTAAAACTAGAGTATTATACAACTCATATGGGTGCCAACTTTGTAAGAAAATGCAGCAACAGTTGCAGCTTACCCAACATGTTAGTAATCCATTTCCAACCAACACACAATATGTGTTTAAACTGTTTGTTTCATAACTTCCCTGTAGGGATCAATCATGTCTCATCGTGAAAAAAAAATGTCATGTCTGGTAACCAAGAAATAAAACATGTCTACTATATGAAAAGCACTATGATCTGTGATAACTTCCGCATAGGTTATGTTTTCAGTCCTGTATATTTGCCTGTGTTTTGTTGTCATACATTCATCATCCAGGGATATTATAAAGATTTCTGCACATTGAAATTTTCCCCTATTTCCTCATGAACTATTGTGCTCGCTCGACTGAAGACAAACATGCGTGTGCAGACCTGGACGGACTGGATGAGTGTTGTGCGGCACTTGGTGGACGCATGCGCACACTTTCTTTGTTGTGTGAGACTGAAAGAGGACTCATCAGGTTTCCCCATCAGCTCGCTAAAGAAATAGAAACTTTCCTCTGTTTTATGAGTCATCAGACTAAGTGCAGTGCGGGCTGACATATCTGAATGTTTAATGCATGGTCTGTATATTGAGCTCGACGACACGCCCTACAGTATATTGTAATGTTTCACTGTGGATAACCTTCACAGTAAATGTTGTTGCTTACAGTCAAAATGAAAACATAGGGGGCTGTTTAGAGGGTATTTCCCTGGGAAAGGTTTTACTTTTAATAATTAATGCAAATGGCAACATCATTCCCCACTAAACTCCTCCCTGTTTCACTTCTAAAAGGATACACATGAGTTTTACAGGATTTCTCACTGCATGACTGAGCGGGACATTTACTGGTCTATAATATATGTCAGTGAGAGCAAACAATTCACTTGGTTATATATGGTGATGTGTAGTGAAATGAGGTCAGTCCAATGAAAATAAAAAATAAAAAAATTAAAGCCAGGACCCACACACACACTCAGCATGTGCCATTTCTTCTCAACAACAATGTGGTTTCTTCACACACACACAAACGAACCACAGACACAAGCAAATTCCTTTTACAGAAAAAAAGAATGTGACTAACCCAGTCGTCCGTGCGTTACCAAAGAAACGGGGAAAACAGGACAGAAATGGGAGTGCTGCACACTGTCACACACTTTCTGCACACACACACACACACACACACACCTATCTTTCATGTAACAGCTTGCTAGTACATTCCAGGTTATCAGCTTACAATCACACGAGCCAAGAAAGGTGCAACTCCCCCTCTCTCAATCTCCCCATTTCTCTTCTTCCTCCTTCGTATTCCTCCTCCACTTCTTCCTTTTTTCTTTGTCCTATAAGCTTTCTGCAACAAAGAGGAGGGTGTAAAACAGCAGGATTGGATAGAGAGGGCGGCAATTGAATGCAAGAGAGAAAACTAGACATGGGAAAGGTAGAATGAGAAGAAAGAGAGGGAGAGAGCAGCAGGTCTGTGACCGTGAGTCTCCTTAAAAGGCAATGCTGTCCAGGTGATTACCTGCAGCCCTCAGCCAATGACTGTGCAGCAAGTGATCTACCTGCAAAAGCCTAATCTCTCTGTTCTATTACACACACAAACACACACTGACCATTTTCATATGAGCGGTGTGTGTGTGTGTGTGTGTGTGTGTGTGTGTGTGTGTGTGTGTGTGTGGAGCTTTACCATTAGAAGGAATAGCTGCAGCTGAAGGTTTCATGAAGAGATTTTACAGCTGTTTACATTGGATGTCTTCCCTGCACATCAGCACACTCGCAGCCCAATGTTGTATATCTTGTTAGTGAGGGATCTAGCTACACACTTGTGCGTGTGTGTGTGTGTGTGTGTGTGTGTGCTCATGGTTATGCAACAGCGCAATGTAAATGCAGTGCCTCTTGACCTACATTTTGGAGTTTGACTCTATCCCACTGCTTAGGGAATCCCACATCATTAGCTGTAACACACTCACACACACACACAAAGACACACAAACGTCTTCTCCTTACGCTTTTGGCTTCTTTCTCTCCTGCCCTTTTTGTTTCCTTGTATCCTTTTACAGTGCAACATACCTTGAGTTCTTTAAAACAAGTGTTTCCACTTCAGCCCCTCAACAGGAAGTGAACATGTGCACACGGTGAAGAGGGAAACGGGAGTGCAACAAGGCCACAGCTTTGTGTGACGCTCATGGTCAATGTAACAATGCAGAGACAGAGGAGAAGGTCTGGAGGGAGGGTGGGAGGGGTGTTTTATTTGGATGCACTGCCAAACGGGCTTGTTAACCTACACACACACACACAGATGGTGGAGTTAATTGCCATGCCAGAGAAACATACCAAAGTCTAGGAGATGACAGGGAGAGAGAGTGTATGAATGAATGGAGATAGAAAATGAGTAAAAAGAGAGAAAGGAGGAGGAATCTAGCCTTGTCTGTATTCTCAAGGAGGACTGTCGGCCATTATATCACCTCCTGTTTTCTCTGGGATATGTGTGTCGGGCTGGTGGAGGCGGGAGGGAGTGAGGGCTCTGGGTTGGTGGTGGGAGGAGGAGGGGGCGGAGGAGAGGTGGGGATGTTGGTGGGAAAGAGCAATGCCTGAGTCAGAGAAGGATCCTGAATGAATCCAGCGTATATCCCCGTCTGTCCTCTTCTAACCCTGCCAGGCTCTTCTCTTTCTCCCCTCATTTTTATGTTTTTATTCTCCCATACGCTCACCTCTCCTCCCTTCTCTCCCTGGCTATAAAAGCCTGGGGGTGGAGGTGAGGTGGTGGGAATGTACCGTGGAGCTGAGTCAGTGGAGGTCATGCACAGAGAAACAAACAGCCGGGGGATGAGAGATGCCTAAATTAGAATCTGTTTATTAATTTCCTGTCATACAGTGCTGGACAGCACATTCCTCAGATTATACAGGGACAAAGTTCAGCAGAAGAATGATACTGGTTTCAGTCAGAGTCTAGTCTCACCTCTCACCTTTCTCTTTCTTTTATGTTTAGCCATGCTAGTGGGTGGCAAATGTTAGCATGCTAACATGCTAAAGTAAGAAAGTGAACATGGTGAACATCATACCTGCTGATGTTGCTAACCTGGTTGTAGAGCCTTGTTACAATACAAACCTTACGGTATCAAGCCTTGAAACCTTGAGGCTAAAGACAACATATGAGTTGAAAAGACGTTGTGTGACAGCAAACTTTTTGGGGAAACATATTGTTGAGGGATAATAATGTATATATGATAAATCTCAACTCAGGAAATTTGAAATGACTAAAACAGAAACCCTCTGTTATGCTGCTGATCCAGTTTGGAAAAACCAGAAACGGACAGCTGATGACAGCTAAACAGTATTTGGGGCTGTTGCCCAAAGCTTCCTGTCCTCATGACTAACATGCACACTGAGAGTGAAAGAGATGAAAGGAAATATGGTACCAACAGTTTGCCCAGATATGGCTTCCTCTGCTCCATCAATACCACTGTCTGAGCTGGCATACTGGTGGTGTCTGTGTTTATACCTGCAGACTGTTAACCTTATATGGTGCCCTGTAGTGAATCAAGAGGAAGTCCCTTTTTGTGTGTAGTAAAAAGTGACAACCTTGTGATTTCAGTAGACGACCAGCAGCTGTAGGAGGCAGCACCGAGCAGCATCAGCTGCAGCCCACACAGCAGTTTCAGCTTTAGGAAGTGTTGTGCTGATTTTCATTTCTACTTCTTCCATTACACATACACAAAAAATATATAGTATTGTTTCATGCCTCATCCTACACAGGGCTATGAGATAGTAGAACAGGAAGTAGGGGCTTTTATTTTGTTGTTTCCAATAATTCACAGACACATCTCTGATTTAGTCCTGATGCCTTTGTACTTAAGTGACTTACACTCACTGGTTTACAGGCTACACATGAAGTACACAGTCCATAACACACACACACACACACACACACACACACACACACACACACACACACACACACACACACACACACACACACACACTTTCTGTCTAAAAAGGAAATTGGAACGTCCTCCTCTGCAGTTTCCAGTTACTGAAACATAACTCAAAGAGAAGTGAAATCTCTCGAGCTGTGAATTCCCCTGTAATCACACACACACACACACACTTCATATGAAGACACATGTACACCACAAAAAAACACACTGATACATACATGGATGTAGTGTAGGTGCTTACAAATAAGAACACACACCTAATGAGAGCAACACACACAAAGACACACACACACACACATGATTTCACAGTCCTCAGGGGGTGAAGCTGATTTCCTTGAGACGGCACCCCATGTGACCGGTCTTGCATTCCTCAGATTGTTGTCATGTGACAAACTTAAAGATCTCCTTTTATGGATGTCAGCGTTAACAGGAGGGCGTGGTCTCACTAATACACACCCAGGTCAACAAATACACACACACACACACACACACACAAATGAAGAATGCACATAACTGCACACCATAACACCTCACACACTCCTGTCAACTCCAACACAAACAAACACAGAAAGAAAAACAAGGGCTGAAAGAGTTGTGAAATGAGACTGGCAGCACTGTCATCCTCCTCTAAGTCACAGCCACTTCACAGGTACAACCAGCCTGCGACGCTTGGATACTGTATCTGCAATAACTGAAAAACAGTTTAACTTTTTAGATTGATGTCAATGTAAAGGGAGGTAGAAATGATAGCATAGTCCCTGTGGTCATGAAACTTGCTGAAGACATAAAGAACTACTACAACAATAAGAGAGTCTGCGTTGATGCACACAGCAAACAGCTAGCCTGGCCCAGTTCAACGGTAACAAAATCCACTACCAGCACCTCTAAGGTAATGACTGTTATCAACCATGAGGATGCCAGGTGTCCCTATTTATAGTCTTTGTGCTAAGCTAAGCTACCTCTCTGCTCACGCTGGCTTCATATTTGACGTAAATGTTTTTCATACTTTATCCATCCATCTTCCTCCACTTATCCCGGTCTGGTTCGTGGTGGCAGCAGACTAAGCATGGTAGCTCATCCCTCTCCCTTGGCCAGATGGGCTGTGTAATCTTTCCAATGTGTTCTGGGTCTGGCCCTGTGGTCTCTTCGCAACTGAAGGCATCCAGGAGGCATCCTTATCACCTGAATAGGACGCCTCCATGAACCACTTCAGCTGACTCCTTTCAATGTGAAGGAGCAGTGGTACCTCTCCACCTACTCCATACTGCCTGCCAGGGATAACATTTCAGGGCAGGGAAGCTCGAACCGTCTAAAAGTAGTCAAGTGTACATATATTTTATCTAAAACACCCAGCACATGCACATCTGTGATCATAAACTCCCCTAAGGTTGCTAAAATCCAGCTCTCCCTCCATGTCTCGCCCTGACACATTACATCATACTGCACTCATATAACAATCTGCTGCACAACAGCACCATGTTCTGCTGCTGCATAGCTCCGAGTGGACTTTGACCGAGCCTCGGCTGTAAAGTAAAGCTTGTGTGCTGCACTAAGCTGCCATGAGTGATTAAGAGGCTTCCAGTCACACACTCCGAGCACACTTAAAAGTACAGCAGGTATTACCAACGGGTGAACACACGTTTATGAATGCGCTAATCTGGAGAGGATGCTAAATCAGGAGGGAGAGGAGTGGAGGAAAATAGAGGAGAGCAAAAGAAAAGAGAGAATGATGGATGAGAATTGTACAGACAGAAAGGAAAGGAAGAGATGACATGTTGTAAGCTGAAAAGAAAATCAGAATCAGAATCAGAATCAGAAATACTTTATTGATCCCCGGGGGGAAATTGTACAGTACCGGTGCTCCCATTCCAGAGTAGAAAAATAGCATAATTTAGAACTAAAGGTATGTACAAAATATAAAAATAAGAAATAGAAAATAAAAAATATATATATTTTCATCTCTTGTGCTCAAAGACGGAGAAGGGTCGAAGGAAAGGTGTGGCAGTTTCTTATGAATTCTCTATAGGCTGCACATTCTGCTGCCGGTCTCCGAGAGCCGGCTCTCCACTTCCTCTTTACCCCACTTCCTGCCTCTGCTGCTGGCCTATGCCCTTATATGGCAGCCGCCGGCAGCCAATCAGCACAGAGCAGGCAGCTCATTCAAACAGGGAGTGTGAGAGACGAGAAGGGTGGGAACTGCAAACAAAAATGAACTGCATCGCACCATACAAAACAATATAGCCCACTGGCACACACATAGACACACATACAAACACACAAACCTGCCTGCTGGCTTAAAACAAAAAAGAGGTGCAACAATACAACAAAGCAAAGCAACGCATGCAAACTTTACTGAGCGATTCAGGGGCACTGGGTGCACGCTGCAGCGCCGCATTGAAGTTGTTTTTCAGTGGCAAACGCAGAGGGTGGGCTCTCAGTTACTATGCAGAGGAGAGGAGGAGAAAGGAGAGGAGCGGAGAACAGAGGAGGAGATAGGAGAGGAGATAGATTTCTAGAGCTGAGAGGAGGATGTGGACAGAGGTATGACTTGGCACACTGCTAGAATCCCTGTAAGGGTTTATATATATATATAACACTTTAAACAGCAGTTGAGACATGATTACTGTTTGGCAGAGACAGGATGAGAGTGACAGAGAATGATACAGAGATATGAAAAGATACAAAGTGAATGAGGAAATAGGAGAGAAATCAGGGAGGCACGACGGGCTGTAGTGTTATGTAAGGAAGGTCCAAACAGAGCTGACAGCCAAGGACTGCAGACCAAAGTGCATGGGCGTGTGTAGGTGGCTGACCTCCCTCCCTGCATTCAAGCTACAGCTGAGGGGGCAGCGATGGAATAATCAGGAAGTTAAAGCAGGGCCAGGGCCAGTCGAGAGGCTCAAAATCCCCAAACGAGCCAATCAGAAGGCTGGCAGCTCGTGAAATGAGCCAATCTGAGAGGAGGGGTCCTCCCACCAGACAGAGACAGATGGCAGAGGATAGATAAGCCTCCCTGGGTTCACCACCATGCAGGGGGTTGAATAAGGAGTGTGTGTGTGTGTGTGTGTGTGCGTCAGTGGGAGAATTAGATACAGAGATAGATAAATCTGTCACTCCTCTTAGTTTGAGCACAAGAGATGAAAATTTGTACTTTTATATGTTATTCCCATTTTGCACAAACTCTACACAAAAACACTGTCTGTAAAGTTCCCTTATCCTGGTTTTATATGTAAAAGTGTGTGAATATGTAAGCATATCTGTCTTTGCATGCAGTCACAACACATCAGGATGTCTATACATGCTGTTTTGGGTTCAGTTCTGACATTTCTCCATTAATGGTTCAGGCGACAGAGGCTGTCATTAGTCCCCGGTTTGCACGGCACCTGAATAAAACCTCACAGCCTTAAAAGGCACCTCAGCTGCTTATTTTGCACCAATCAGATGACAGAACACCAGGAGGAAGTGAGGTGGGTGCACAGGAAGGGGAAGAGAAGAAGAAGAGCAGACAGAGGGCCCGGTGTGTGTTCATGAGGAACAGAAAAAAACAACAACACTCAGAGAAGCTGCACGGCCTCGAGCGCTGCATGTGGTTATTACGTTAGTTCGGCCATTGTAGAAAAGCTCCCTTTGTCTGACAAACAAGTCTAAAAACTGGGTTATACACTTCAAGCTCTTGATCAGATTTACCTATAATAATCACAGGATTTCCAAAGAGCAGGGAGATTCACCAACGCAGCTTAAGAGTATGATTGATTATTAGCAGAGGACATTTTTGCATTAGTGTGTAGCCAGTGCTAACAAATTACATTTGTTTTAGTGTGTGACCAAGACAAGCTTTGACACAGATTTAAAATGAGGAAGTGCCAAGACTGTAAGTCAACTAAAATGTGTTTTGGATCCTAACAATATGCGCTTTGTAATCTGAATCTTCTTCTGCTGTGGGGGATGAAACACACACACAAAAAGAGGTGTGAAAGATTTGTTGAAATTAAGAGAATTCAAATGAGTTTTATGTTGCGTAAAGTTGATGAATGACATAAGATACTGGTCGGGATGCCATGATTGGGCGTGGCCAGTAAACTCTGTGTGTGTGTGTGTGTGTGTGTGTGTGTGTGTGTGTGTGTGTGTGTGTGTGTGTGTGTGTAAGAAGTGGGGGTTGGAGTTAAGGATCCATTTGGGCCGTAAATGGGAAGCTAATCCAATCGGAGCACGAACAGGCCAGCTGGCAGGCACAACACACATACACACAGCTGGTAACTGGCCCGTGCCTTGGAGTCAGACCGTCACCACGGTGACCCACAGATCAATGACGCTGCAGAGGACCAATCTATTGGCTGTATCGCGGGGGGGGTGTAGAGAGGAAGGAGGTCGTGAGGCAGGAAGGGGGTGAGGGGACATCGCTGAATAGGGCTTCCCTATCTGAAACTATGACCAGTCACAGATGGCAAACAATTGGTCAGCCAGTCACTTTTCAACAGGCTGCTAAGACAAGAGAGACAGAGGAGAGGATGGAAATGCCTGCTTCGCAAGAAAGACAGAAAGAAAGAAAGAAAGAAAGAAAGGGGACGGACAGTCAAAACTTTGAGTTACTGCATCAAAAGTTAAATACATCAAGCAAAGGTGGGGAGCATTTTGGGGAATATGCTTATTTACTTTCTTGTGGAGAATTAGATGAGAAGATTGACACCACTGTCATATTTGTTTGTTAAATATATGTAGCTACAACCAGCAGCTGATTAGCTTAGCTGAGCATAAAGACTCGAAACAGGGGTAAGCAGCTAGCCTGGTTCTGTCCAAACGTAACAAAATCCAACAACCAGCGGCAATGAAAACGTTCTATCTCGTTTGTTTAATCTGACAAAAAAAAAACAGCGTAGAAATGACAATTTGCCACTTTACAGTTATGTGCCGGGCTATTTCTTGGCTCTGAGCAGTTGCCAGGAGGAGATTCCAGTGAGGTCACTGTGCCTGGCCAGGAAATAGTCCTAATCTAACCACCTAACCCCGCCCTGAAAAACATTGAATTGTTATTTTTACTCTTTGGTTTTTGTACAGTTTAAACAAACGAGACATAATATATTTTTACCTCAATATACATTTGGACAGAGCCAAGCTAGCTGTTTCCCCCTGTAACCAATCTTTGTGCTAAGCTAAGCTAACCGGCTGCTGGATGTAGCAACATATATTTAACGGACAAATATGAGAGTGGTATCAGTCTTCTCATCTATCTAATTAATTAGTGTATTTTCCAAAATGTCAAACTATTCCTTCCAAATTCTTAGCTGTTAGTCTAAAGGAGAAAATCCCAACATTGCAGCATTCAGCTGGACCCATACTATCACACACATACACAAACATGTCCAACTATGCACTGAAGCAAGACTGAAAGTTTTGTGAGTTTCCAACATGACATTATATATTTCTCACTGTCTTCCTCTTCTCTCTCTGTCTACATCTTCACTCCACCCAGATCCCATTTGATGGTTTTATCTCTTGCTCTCATCTCACCCTCACTGTCTTCCACCACTCTTTTGATGTCCACATTTCCAGGCCTTACTTAGCTTTCAACCTCACTCAGAGCTAATTGCAACTAATGTTTTTTGTATTGAGCTGCAGCCTTGCAGTCTCGTAGCAGTTAGACTCAAGGCAGCAGATGTTTAACTCTGTGTGTGTGTGTGTGTGTGTGTGTGTGTGTGTGTGTGTGTATGTGTTTGTGGATAATAGACATAGTATTCATGTCCACCCCCTATGGCCAACTTTACCCATTAGCAAGAGGCCTTTCATGGTTCCTCTCCCCTCCCCCGCAAACACACACCCACATACACACCAAAATGCCCTTGTTTCTAGCTTCAGCTACCCAGCGCTATGGGTGCAAAATATCAAATTCGCCTCCGACAGAAAGAGGAAGAAGAGGAGAAGCCATACATGTCGATAGAGAAGAGAGATGAGGAGGTACTGAGAGTAAATTAGTCAATGATGGCCTTCTTGGGTTGAGAGCAAAGAGAAACTTGTGGCATCTTTACTTATTAGAGGAACAGGAAGCCATGGTGGGATGGGTTTAGCAAAGCAGGGAGTGGCAACACTGCAGAACAGACTGTTTGTTCTGTAGTGCTGCTGGCTGGCTGGCTGGTTGGTTACCTTATTTGAAGAAAAAAACCTGAGCTAATGACGTCACATGAGGGTGTCACAACAGCTTCAATTCACTGGTAAACATTGAGACTACACAGGCACATATGCATGCTCAAAGACACACACTTATGAATACTTAATGAGGCTGTGTGTGCACGTTAGAGTCGTTAAAATGGGAATTTGCGTCTGTTGTTTGACCCTTGAGAACACACATGTATGCACTCACTCAGATCATATGTCCATGTAAAGCTAACCTCTGAGCTCTGAATTAATAAGACACAGACTTGCACTGTCATCAAAGATAGCATTCAGTTATGATTAGCTGTTGTCATTTTAAGTTCTTTGACCTTTGAATCACACACACATATATATAAACTCACGTGCTACAGTGGTTACTGGATTACTGATTGACTTGTCACATGGCAATGGGGATGCCTGACTTTGGCAGAAAAAAATTCAATGCAATCACCTGTTGTTTTCTCACATTACATAAATCACGGTGCTAAACACATAATGATTTAAGACAGGATAGTCGTACTGTACTGGGCAGTTGACTTCTGTGACACTTGTCTGAGTGGTTCAATCCATGTCAGTACTACCAACCATGGACATGTGGGAGTTATGATATTCCAGGTTGAGCCCTCGGCCTCTTGTATGCCGCACAGAAAAAAAGATGAGTGGTAACAACAAGCATTGAAAGGTAAACAGCTAGACAATTCACCTGGCTGAAAACCTTTGTACCAACTGACTCTGGCCCCCCCGTTGGCTTCCACAAGCGGCCTTTTTGTGTTGTTTTTGCTAAAGGGCACAGGACTTTTGCAGCTAAATGACAGTCATTTTCAGGAGCTCCCTAACCCTCCCTGGCTCTAAATGACAGGTGCAAGCCCCGAACTTCCACTTGTTGCTCTCGTTAAAGTGTCACTTAGTTAGACAAGTGGTCTATTTGGACAACCACTACTCATAGTAATGGTCATTATACACAACACCTCAAGTGCTTGTGTATAAACTACTGTCTGGATGAAAAATCCTCAAAAAGAATTCATTAGGTAGCTCTATTGCACTAAGCAACTTGGCAGCAAGGTCCAGGTTCAGAGAGCCTACATTTCACTGGCACCCAAGGTGTAAACACACACACACACACTGTTATGACACATGAGAGGAGTCTTCTCGGGATCAGTATTCCAAGCACTTTGCTAGTAAAAATTCCCACTGAAGAGTGTTGACAACACACCACTTAACCAGGGACCTCTCACTTACTACCAGTGAGCCATACACACACACATAAGTACATGCATGTCCAAAGTCCTGCTTGCCTAAACTGACTGACAACTGGTTTAACGCAGAGATACAAACACAAACTTGAACTCTAGTTTCAGGAGTACATGAAGAAGAATATGCCAACATTTCACCTGAATCAGAGTAGGCCGGGCCTGGAACAATGACTCACTCGCTCATGTATGTGCAAAGAGGCACTCCCTTTAGGCCGGATTAAATATTTCCCAGCCAATCCCTGATTACAGCATCAACGTTTCTGATCAAATCTCTGAACAGCATCACCAAACTCACCTTTTAGTTTTATATTACCTCGCCACACAAATGCAATTTTATTACCAGTGAAACAAATAGAAATGAACAGACAAGTTTCAGGCTGACGTAGGTGAGACAGGAATAAGCAAGATTTGACGTTTGACCCTTAACAATGAGATTTAAGACCTGTAAATCAATAAGTGGGCCCAGTAGACCTTTAGTCTCCTTAAACACATTTCCCTCCATCCTTAAACCAGAGTCTGCATGAGACTGTGCAGAGAAACTTTCACGAGAGTCAAATCTCTGTTCCAACATGGACGAACTGACAGGTCTAGCTCTTACTCTTCGCTTTTATTACATTTTTATCAGTGCAGAATAATTATTTAAGTCAGGGAGCAGGGCTCAACTTAAACTGTGTTTGGAAAAATGGCCTGTAAGAACTGAAATGTGCTGATTAACAATTCAGAATCTGAATTGTTTGAGGGAAGTTACACAAGCCATCGCCATCTTTCCGCATATTAAAAGAGAGCTGTTTCACACTACAAGGCCACTGAGTTGTAGCTAATTTAAAGGGGTCATATGAACCATGTGAGGACAACAATAATGTCCATTTAAAGCCAACTTAAGAGCATGAATGAAGAAATAAAGGAGACGCATAGGAGTTGACGCAACTGAGAGAGAGGAAGGGGAAGTGGTAAAGGAGGAAGAGAAGAAGTTGCTGCATGTCTCAGTGGCCACAGTTACAGCTTTAAATGGCACTGAGGCAGCCCAGCCATTCTACTAACGCATGGTGTAGGAGCACAAAATGAATAAAAATGTGTGCCAGATGGTATATATTAAGGAGAGGACAGATGAGAGGAGGATGGAGGACAGATGAGAGAGAGGAGGGTAAAGAGGGGGAGAGAAAGATGGGGGGGTCACAGAAATGAAAAAAATTAAAGTGTTTAAAAGTGGGGCGAATAATTTATGATAAGACTATGGTCTGATGATGTAGGGATCCTTAATATGGCAGTGAATCAGGAATGGAAATTTCACTCGACTGCAGGCCCATGGCTCGCTTTAAGATTTAAGTCTGAGACAGTGTCACATGGGCCTCATTAGTCAGGATGTGAATGGGGCAGAGGAGTGAAAGGCCCCAATATTTTAAAAGTCCACCCTTAACTTAATGATGTTGACCAGGAAGTGGAAATGGAGTGGGGTGTGTGTCTTTTTTATTCAATAAAGGTAAATAAGAGCGGGTAAAAAAGGTAAACCAAAGGTGTTTGATTGATTAAGCTATCTGATAGAGGGTATAGTCTTGACACTTCCTGCTTCATGGTGGGTCAATGTGACTAATAATAGTCTAGGTGTTTTCTACATGATTGAAAGGTGGCTGAAACAGCAACTGAGAATCTCTAGGCTAGTACTTTCAGTCGGTGTGTATTTTGGTGTTTTTTTTGTAAATTTCACAAAGTACATATAGTCTGAGGGCTTTTATTTATCTCTCTTTTTAACACCTTCATCTAGTACACTGCAGGCAGCATTCAAATCTGATGCAAACAAATCTCATCCTCTCCTGAAACGACACACCTTCTCCACACACCTCAAACTATTGTACTGAAGAGAGAGAGAGGGGTAGCCAGCAGCCAGTGACAGGAGACCAAGACCATGTTGAAGCACAAAGCACAAATACTTGAACAATAAATGAACATTATCAGCAGGCGTTGGCCGTATGGGGAAGGGATGGCCGACATAAGTGGTCTTTCCCCAGCCTGTGGCAGGGCAGCTCCACCACCCTGTGTGTGTTATGAATGTCATGTGTTTGACCTGATGATGCAGTGACTATAAGTCCCACCGAGCAGACCTCCACCCTCTGTAATGTCTGAAATATCAAATAGTGTCATGCTAATCTAAAAGACAAGAACTGGGAGAAAGGACAGCCTTTGGAAAAAAGTCTTCGGCCTTTGCAGCCTTCACAACCTTCACAGGGAGGAGTCCAGGGTACCGAAGCTCTTTCAGTTATCACATAAGTATGTGCTCAGAGCCGCGGAGGTTAGACATTTTCATACTTATGAAAGTTTATACATCATTTAGCCTGAATATAAAACAGTATATCAAGAGATTAGGTTTACTAGGCCTCACAACATCAATCCCTTCCCTTTTATTTTCTCCAATCCTTTGCTATTATCGCCTCCCTCTCCCTCTCTCTCTCAAATCGCGAGCGCTCAGTGCACCACAGTGTGCACGCGACGTGCCCCAGTGCATGACGCTGGACCAATCAGAGGGCGCTATTCCGAAAGTTTACCTTTTATGGATAGAGCCGGGCAACTGACGCAGTATAAAAAACATGCGCCCACAGCTAGCAGATTCACTCTGAGCGCCGTCACACGCAGCTTGTGCGGGATATCATTTGCCTGAAACCGGTTCCCTTAAAGCGAAAAGCCCCCCCACCCAAAGGTAAGGAGACAGAAACTGTTAATTACAAATTTCTAATTTTAGAATAATATTTATCAAGTAAACAATGAGTTGATTGTTTTTTTTCTGTGTAGTTGTCTGTGAAATTTGTAATATTTTAATGCAAAAGATGGCAGGGACCACGAGGTTCTTTGTCCTGTCATGCACCAACTGTACTGCTAATTTGAATTAATGATTCGGGGGGGGGGGGAAACTTGATTATGATAGAAACCACTATCTGTATTTTACTTGTAGTGTTTTTAAATAACGTTATGCAGCGGTGATGGCTAGAGACGTAATACTCGCGACTCACAGGTGCTTTTGACTGCAGCCGGCTTATGGTAATGTTACCTTGTAAGTTCACGGTCTTACTTAAACTGGGTCTGTCATTGTGTCGTTTTGCTGTATTCCAGCGTTGGCTTATATCCCTTCCCCAGCAGGGTAGTTTGAAAGAGGCTTTTGAGTTGAGGTCGTCTGGATCCCGGCTGCTCCCTTTGTGCGCCCGATGCGGCGGGGTGTGACCTACTTTAGCATATTAGCCTAGCCACATCATGCTAACACCGCCCTTCACACTTGCAACAGCAGCACTTTTAATCAAGGTTCTCTTTTTCATGGCCACTTGTGTACACTTCCTGGTCGTGTTAAATTTCACTTTATCATCGGAATAATTCATATGCATAAGGCTTCCGTTAATAAGGAAGGGCCAAGAATGCCAGGCCTGCAAAAAGCATGAATTGATTAATGGTTTAATTGAATAGACCGGTTTTGCTTTGAATTCATGTCTTTCCAGCTTGCACGAGGGGGAAAAGGGGAAATTGCGGGTGACAAATCATCCATTCTTAGAAAAGGCGTGGCTTTCAGGAAATGGAGCATCAGTCAAGGACTTGTGACCCATTCATGAGTCAACATATGAGTTCATTATGTAACTTGATTTATCTCTTATTTTTAAAGGTTGATGACTTTTTTAATTGTTAAGGATGTACGTAGTCGTGTGTCAGATGGGCAGTGTGCAATGAATGAAGCGGATGAGGTTGAATATGACGCAGTGATATTGAAGCAAAGCTTTCTGGTGGGTATAAAAACTAGTATGATTGGGCAACAATGGGGGGGGGGGGCAGCAGCAGCAGCAGCAGCGGAGGAAGTCAACTGTAGTGAGCCGGAGGGAGTGGTCGCGCGGCGCCGGGTCTGATAATGTCGAATGTTCTTTTTCTTGACGTGCTCTGCCGCTCTGGCCGCGCGCCATGGCGCCGGTAGCCGCAAAGCTGCTCAAAACCGAACCATGTCCTTATATGGTAATAACAGAATGCAGCGCCACTTCCTTTTGTCTGGCTTGGTCGGAATGTGGGCCACGAGCTCCACCCAGCGGCCAATTCCGTGAACTGCCGCTAGTAGTTAACAGGAAGTGAGAGCGTAAAGTGTAGAGCGGGCGTTGTTGGGAGGTGGATGTCAGTGTTTAACGCAATTCTTTTTTTTTTCTTCCCAACAGTTCAGCCATGGAAGATGAAATCGCCGCACTGGTTGTTGACAACGGATCCGGTATGTGCAAAGCCGGATTCGCCGGAGACGACGCCCCTCGTGCTGTCTTCCCCTCCATCGTCGGTCGCCCCAGGCATCAGGTGAGGCATCTCCAACAGAATAGGCCACACTCCTGATTTGAATAAGCATTTGCTAATGATGACATTTATTATGGATTATAATGCACACATTTACTTCCCCAATTAAACAATTCTAAGTTATTAACGCTAATTCCTCCTGAATTATTTCTGAATTCTATTGTGAAATTTGAACTGGGCAACCTTTTTTATATACACACTCATTATGAATAAGAGTATAGTGCAAGTTCTTATGGGATTTTTATCCCTCATTATTTTACCTTGACCCAAGTACATGTGGTCAAGATGTTTGCCTGTAACTAGATTTGGAAAGCCCTATTTTTCATCTTAATTTAACACTGGCTTGTTTTTGTGTTTTTCAGGGAGTGATGGTGGGTATGGGCCAGAAGGACAGCTACGTTGGTGATGAAGCCCAGAGCAAGAGAGGTATCCTGACCCTGAAGTACCCCATCGAGCACGGTATTGTGACCAACTGGGATGACATGGAGAAGATCTGGCATCACACCTTCTACAATGAGCTGAGAGTTGCCCCTGAGGAGCACCCTGTCCTGCTCACAGAGGCCCCCCTGAACCCCAAAGCCAACAGGGAGAAGATGACCCAGGTACACACCCCCACTTGTGCTCATGCAGAGTTTAGCCACTCACTTCCCATTAAAGTATTGACTGTTCAAAGCTAGTTACCTCATCTCCCTCTTAGTTTCCTTCTCCATTCTATTCTCATTTGCTCCTTCCTCCCCTCTCCACCAGGACCTCTCTCCTATAAGATGATCTATCATCAACAGGTCTCTCTTGACTGTGTGCCTTTTTTTTATCTGCACTTGTGTCTGTTTAGCTGAGTCAGTAGATCAGCACCTAATAGACATCTGACATGCACAAGTGTGAAGAGATGTTGACTTTCTGCACTTTTTTTCTACTAACTTCAATCTTAGCCTCACTCTAATGCATGTAGTGAGTGCAGTGGCCACAAAAGCTAAAGACTTTTTTTTGCCGTGATTGAAAATACTAAGTATGTTCTCTTCATCTTGCAGATTATGTTCGAGACCTTCAACACCCCCGCCATGTACGTTGCCATCCAGGCTGTGCTGTCCCTGTATGCCTCTGGTCGTACCACTGGTATCGTCATGGACTCCGGTGATGGTGTGACCCACACAGTGCCCATCTACGAGGGCTATGCCCTGCCCCACGCCATCCTGCGTCTGGACTTGGCCGGCCGCGACCTCACAGACTACCTCATGAAGATCCTGACAGAGCGTGGCTACTCTTTCACCACCACAGCTGAGAGGGAAATCGTGCGTGACATCAAGGAGAAGCTGTGCTATGTCGCCCTGGACTTCGAGCAGGAGATGGGTACCGCTGCCTCTTCCTCCTCCCTGGAGAAGAGCTACGAGCTGCCCGACGGACAGGTCATCACCATCGGCAATGAGAGGTTCCGTTGCCCAGAGGCCCTCTTCCAGCCTTCCTTCCTCGGTATGTTTCACACCTTGAGCCTAACATGCTATACATGCTCAAAGCCCACTAAACCCTGTTACCCTGCACTTCAACTTGCTGACAAGTGTCTTGTATCTGCCAACAGGTATGGAGTCCTGCGGAATCCACGAGACCACCTACAACAGCATCATGAAGTGCGACGTCGACATCCGTAAGGACCTGTACGCCAACACCGTGCTGTCTGGAGGTACCACCATGTACCCCGGCATCGCTGACAGGATGCAGAAGGAGATCACAGCCCTGGCCCCATCCACCATGAAGATCAAGGTGAGGTGACTTCAGAGTCACCAGAGTGGCACTGCTGCTTGCATGGTGTCTCGTATGTTAAAACTCTACTTGAACAATGCTTTGGTATCCTAATGGGTTTCTTTGTGTCCCTGCAGATCATTGCCCCACCTGAGCGTAAATACTCTGTCTGGATCGGAGGCTCCATCCTGGCCTCTCTGTCCACCTTCCAGCAGATGTGGATCAGCAAGCAGGAGTACGATGAGTCCGGCCCCTCCATCGTCCACCGCAAATGCTTCTAAACAGACTGTTCCTTCTCCCCCTCCCCAACCAAACGCCCAACAACTTCAGCTCTGTGCAAAACAACCACACACCACACATTTCTCATACACACTCAGGCGCAGAGCCTAGATGACCAACTCATTGGCATGGCTTCAGTTATTTTTGGCGCTTGACTCAGGATTTTAAAAAACTGGAACGATGAAGGAGACAGTAATGTTTTTGGCTAGGTTAAAAAAGAAAAAGCACCCCAGGGTTCTGCAGTTGCATCTGGGGACTTAAAAAATGTACATTTTGTTTTTCTTTGAGTCATTCCAAATGTTTGTTAACTGCATTGTTCAGACACATGATTCCAAATGTTAACTGCATTGTTCAGACACGTATTCGCCTCTGTGAAGGCTGCCCAGTGGTTGGCGCATACTTAAACATGGTTGTAGTATCGCTTGTATGTAAATTATGTCTGGGTTTTTTGTACTTTCAGCCTTAAAAATATCTTGGTCCTGTTAATTTTTTTGTTTTTGTTATGCAAAACCCAGTCGTGACCTCTTCTTCCCCCTGTTGGAGGTTTCATCCCCGGGGTGGTGGGGCAAGGGGTCTCGAAGTGATGGGGTAACATGGGGTGCCAGACCGGTGGGGCCAACCTGTACACTGACTAAACAATCCCAATAAAGTGCACATGTGTTCCGACATGACGTTTGACTCTTGTCTGTCTTTTAAAGTATTTTTTTATTTGAAAGTGATTAACTGCAAGTTATTGAAAGCTGAGTTGGACTTTGAACTTGTCAAAACAGAATATGGTTCTTTAGGAAAAATATCTCCAACTAACACGACTACATGCTTCAACTGTTGGTACACCCATGCTCGAGTTTGTAATGCAGCAGTAAAAGACCTAGCTGTGTTTGGCTTAACTAGCAAATTACAAAAAATTTAAACTAGCATTTAATGTCTTATTTACACGCTAGCACTTATCTTTGCTCATCACATGACTTGACTCAGTCTTTACATGTGGGCCTCTAACTTCAAGAATTTAAGTCTAGAAGTCTGAGCTCTGAAAACTTGGACAGAGTAATTGCTCCTTCAGTAAGTGCTTATATGTTACCAAAATAAAGGGCTCCACTGATTGAGATTAGTTTTGTGGATGTAAAATCTTGGCCATCTGAGCTCCAACAGTCAACTTTTTTTTTTTCTCTTTTTTACTTTGACAATGAAACATGTGACAGCCCACAGTATCTGCGAAACAAACACAATCTGTACACACCATTCCAGGCAGCAAGTCGTTTGGGTTGACTTCACATGCATGAAATGCAGGAGACGGGCCAGCTGACGCCTGCAGCACTTATTGTGTCACCCGTTCTCAAGTCCTGTTTACAGTCCCAGCAGTGAAGGAGTGCTGGAAACAGGATGACATAACCTCGAGTTTAAATTCAAAAGCAAACCGTTTGCCTGTGGGAGCTCACTTTAAAGGGCATGTTTTGCAAACATACTGTATTTTTTTTAACAGTAATTCACTGTTACAGTGAGCAGCAGCTCTAACAGTATAAATCCTGGATGATATGAGACAAAATGCTATAGGCTGGTCAGAAACGTGTGGCAAGATGCAAAAGTTTATTGATGGACAAATGACTGCATACTCCAACGTACATTGTGTTTGAATCAGAAAGCTCACATATAGCGTCTTAGCATACTGGAGCTGATCTGGATCCATTATTTTGGTCTTCAGACATGTACTCTTTGATGTGACGTTGCCACATTTAGGACTATCAAAACAAACCATGATAAGAATTGGACAGTGTAATACGTTAGATTACACAGGGTGTGTGCTGTGTGGCCCAAAGCACCTGGACCAATCCCATCAGAACAGCCTCATCGTCAATACACACCCTCCTCATCACTCAGCAGTGCTACAGAGACTGAATACAGCTTTTATCTTATTTATTAGTATATCAAATATGCTATATATAGATAAACTATATACTATAAAAGTGCATTTTATGAATAATGCAAATATACCTATAAGCTGTACTCGGAATCAAAACATGTCCCATACAGACAGCAGAAAATAATACATTATAAGATTTCTGCTAAAGCCTAAACCTGTTTACATGTATCTGTATCTGCTGTGTTCTGCTTCAGGGTTTACGCTGACCTATTTGCTGCAGTGTTACCTGGCTCAGCAGACTGGATGTAAAGCCATGAACTAAAAGGTCAGGGCAGGCTCAAAGGCCAGACCCCAAAGAGCTCCGATCAGTCACTTGTCACATAAAAAGTATTTTTTTCCCCACCCTCAGGCGTCTCGTCATGACATCATTTGCGATCATGCTCCCCTCATGGGACCATGAGATCACAGATTGCTTATCGGCTAGAAATGTTTTAATGATGAGAATGAGTAACCGAGGACGTTGATATGCAACACTCTTATGAGGAGAAATATCTTTCTGCAAATTAGAAAAACATTCATTTATGATCACAGAGACTTTGACAGCAATGGATCTCCACTTTCCATTTAATAGTCTCTCCCAAAAACAACACATAACCACATTAGAGAACATTACCAAATAGTGTTCTTGAATGTTGTCCTGACTTTATTGCTGAATTTACAGCCGTGGCACAGTTTAGACAGCAGATGGCAGTGAAGGTCCATTTTTATTTATATCCAAAAGTGAGGCGTGACTGTGTTTCTGCATCTCAGCCCTTTAACTCATATTGAAGCGTATGCAAAGAGCTAGATCTGGACGCATGCTTTTTATGCTGGCTTGTGTAATGTGTGTCCATTTCCCTCTTTGATCATAAAGTTACATTTGATTTTGATTTAATGGGTGAGGCATTACTGGGCTGGTATTAATGGACAGTGAATATGGAAATGGGGGAGTGCTAGAGACAGGCTTGTGCGTTCAATACAGCAGTGAGAAGGCTATAAAAGATGGAGCCATTAAAGTAGCTGAGCTGGTCCGTGTTTTATACCAGCTTTCCTAGAATGGTGGGGAAAAGATCTTCTGCTGCTGATACGGCCACATTTCCCGTCCACATCTAAAAAGGGATCTCAACATTTGCATTTTACAGAGATTAAAGAGGATACGATGGATGGTTGCAGCCGGCCCTCATGTTCTATGCATCATATCCTGTTTCTGTGTATGACACCACACATCCAGCACCAGCCGGAGTCACGCTGCGTCCATTAGTCAGGCTGTCCCAGTTTCATACAGTATTCTGGGCTGCATAGAGGCACCTGATGATATATGAGGAGCCTGGAGGGAACATTGAGGCCTGTGTGCATGCATATGGAAGTGTGTGTGTTTGCACTGATATGAATTCATATATACATGCATTAAAACAGGCTGCCTGCTGCATGCACATACACACTGAAGATCAAATCAAGTGTGTTTGGTATTGGAAATGTATTCCCTCTTCGCCCCCCCACCCCGCCTGTTATTCTGCTGAGACTGCTTCCCTCTGATATCCTTTTATTGCCACGCCAGCAAAACACTCACTGGCAGGGAAGCAGTGCTTGGCGTGTGTGTGTGTGAGTGCAACCACACTCCACCTCTCTGTGCTTGTCGAGGTTGCCATGCATGTGTGTGTGGGTGTGTGTTGCCAGTGCAGGTGTGAGCACTGCAGGTGTTTGTGAATGAGGCACTCCAGAGACGGCACAGAGGGGGACCAATTTGTCAGAAAATGAGGCTTAACTGTGTTCCTCCATTTACTACAGCTGTTCCGCTTTACAGCAGCGCCACTGAGCCACCCTGCAGTGCAGTTCTCATCTTTCTCCAACAGGCGGGGCCGCTGCGCTGCACGAGTCGGTTTGGCACATAAACTGGGTGAAAGGCAAGCAGAAGGCTACCACTGCTGACAGAAGGAGGCCAGCAGAGAATAATTGATCATATTCAAATACAGTAGCTCCTCTTTTTGTGCGCCTCAGAGTGATTCGCCTTCTACCGAGGGTGACATGTTCACTGGAGGTGATGATGCACCCCCCCACACACACACAGTTATCCCAGTGAATGTTATTTCGTTTGATTGACTGACAGCAGATGTGAAGTGCTGTTTCTGTCAGGGAAGCGCTGACTGACAGGAGGCTATAAAAACTGGTCAGTTGGCTCATTTTTAATGTTGTTTTCATTAATCTTGTTTTTACATCTCTCAGTCAAATCAAATATATTCTCCACCCAAAGATGGACATCGATAAGGTTCCAATCTTCCACAATTGTTGATAGGAATAGAAAGATTGTTGTGTGAAGTGCAAGAGCAGACTTTGATAGCAGATAGAGAAAGAAAAATAAAAGAAAGAGAGAGAAATGTACTGACAGGGGTGCAAAGAGGTGGGGTGGCCTCCGCAGGCATTTTCTATCTTGTTTTTCATGAGGTTTCTGTGGCCCTGACACATCACCACTGTGCTTTTACTCAGCAGGAGACGTGTCTCTCTTGCATCAATGTTTCCTTACGGTTGTGGCCAGGCTGGATGTTTTTTCTCGCAGAAAACCCCCACGACTTCTCAGAGCTCTAACCGCAAGACTCAGGCACAGGAACAGTCACCAAAAATACACACCCTGTGCACTGCAGGCTTGCTCAAGCCCCCTGCATGCACAGTTGACAACCCCCCCATCCCCCATCTTGGTCTAAAGCAGTGGCAGATGGGAATCACTTTCCAGAAATAAATATGTTTATTTAGATTCAAATAAAATCCAAAGGCAGCCTTTTGGCTGTGTTTTAATGTTTCCTTTGACAGGGACAGCACACATCAGTTTACATGATATTTACATGATACATATAATAGATGTTGTGAATTCTAACTACAGGTCTTGATCTTGGTTAGACGTGTTAAAAATGTGGGTCAACTTATTGATTTTATGTGTTCTAGTTGAAGTGTTGCATGTGTGGTGGCTCAGTCCTGCTAAATGAATAAACTGCTGCAGTATATGTAATGTATGTTACAAAATCGTGAAAAATGGGAACGTGTGAACGGACAGACAATGTCTAGATTTTGTGCGTCCGTGTCATCTGACTACTTTAAGTTGTATGACAGTCAGGGTGGTGTTAATGTGGCCGGCTGTTTGTCCTCCAGCAGAAAACCCCCTCCCTCCCTCCAGTGGTCCACCATAAAACCCTGCAAGGCACTGTCTGATGATTGGCAGGTACCCCATGAGAGCTGTATGTGTATGCTTCAAGTGGGGGTTGGTGTGTGCGTGTGTGTGTGTGTGTGTGTGGTGATGTCAGTCATCTCAGACTCAGTTTATTCCTTCTGTGTGTGTGTGTGTCTGTATTTGTTTCATTCCATCAGGAAACATGACACTGCAATTAGCCTTCCTCACAATCATGTTGAGGATTTGTCTTTGCTGCAGTGCAGTAGCAGTGGCTTCAATAACAATACAGTGCTGTGTAGATCACGAGACAAGGTATGATGAATGATTTAGCCCTTTGGGCATGCAAGCGCTGTGTGTGTGTGTGTGTGTGTGTGTGTGAGTGAGTGCGGATTGGGAGGGGTTGCATAAAATATCTGCACTGTTGTTCTTCATTCCTGCTTCTAATTTGTTCGTTTAAGGAATATTGTAGAGAATATGTTTAATTGGCAACATGGCCGTGCATCCAGGCTTCATTAACACCCCGCAGCCCCAAATAAGATGTGCTAACTGAAGTGTTGTTGTTGAAGGGTGAAGGTGCTTATGCAGGAGGACATCTTTCTGTATTTATTTATTTATGTATTTCCAGAGAGGAGTGAACCCCCGCTGAATTAATCAATGCTGTCCCTGTGCTCTGTCCCCAGTGGGTTAATGCAGCCACATGCCCGGGGGAAAATCAGATAGTCTGGCCGCCCAATCAAATCATTTACCTGATCCCTCAACTGATAGAACAGAATTAACCCAACAATGATATTTGGACAGCCACACAGCTGGATGGTTGAAATGGTGAGATAAGAGGCAAACAACAAGGGGAAGAGAGAAAAACACAACTATAACAAGAGTCGGGGATGACAGATGTTCTCATTGTGTAATCTTTGGTACAATGTTAGTGGAATGAAAAATTGGCTGTGGTTTTATATTGACTCAGCAGCGTTTTAGGCTGTAAATCATGGGTTTCAGTACTTTTCCACTGCAGCCCCACATAGAGGACAAGCTTGGAGCTTTAAGTTGGACCATCCTCAAAGAACCCAGTTGGTGTATAGGCTATAAAAAAACATAATCTACCAAATGGTCCCATCTGTTCCTGCGGTAAAGCATCACTGGGATAAGCCTAACCTGGAAATAAACAGATAGTAGATCTGTGTTATTACCATCAAATGATGAAGGAGAGAAACTGCCCATAAACCACACATTGTTCCACTTATTATCTGGTTGCTGTGTAGGTGGAGAGTGCAATAAAGAATTTTGAATTAGTCTTTATTGGGTTATTTTGGCTGCACAGCTGATGGATTTCATTACACAGAAATACACCGACATATTAATTTCAGCACCATGACAGGCTGTAATAATTTAGGACGGTCACACTCTGTCATAAAAGTCATCTTAAATTAAGATTATATATTTAAATGTAAGTTGCTGTTGAATGAAACCCGTGCGTAAATTCTGCATTTATGGATAGGAAATATACTGTGAGCCTCATTATCTGAAGGATAATAATCTGTTTCATAAAATTGTATGATTTCACAACCACAACCCATACAGCAGCCAAAACCCACCTCGACCTGGAGATAACCCCCCACCAGCGCCGCGGCATTTGACAAGAAAAACAACAACGCGAAGATGAAACCTGCCTCCTGCTCGCTGGGTGAAAAGACAGCAACAATAGGGCCCTAATCTAAAGGCATTGTCTGGATCCTCAGTCGGAGCGATGTGGAGAACAAAGGACGGCTTGGTCCCCTCGGAGGGCCCGATACATCGCTATGATCTCCGCCTGGTAATTCCTTCCCCGGGTCCCGTCAGGGGTGACGGGCGCTGCGAGCAGACAGGTCAGCGGGGAGAGAACCTGTCGCTGAGCGGCCTCCTCTTTCTGCTCAGCTCGGTTGTGCGGTTGTTGTCCGAATGGGCAAAAGAAAAATACCGAGGTGTAACCACCGAGTGTGTCGCGACCGGACAACCTCACAGCGGGCCCATCTCTCCGCTGCTGCTGTGGGCATGTGTCCGTGTAGCTGGTGCTCGGACGAGCCTCCGTCGCGCTCTCTCCGCTCTCCGTCAACGATACGGGCTCGCCGCTGAAGCGCTTCCTTTCGCCTACCGGAGGGTCGCCTTGAAACCGACACATTGTACGGAGGAGGGGCTGGAGAAGTGGAGCGGGTGACACGGGCAGCTTGAAACCGTCTCACACTTTTTTTAATCAACATTTTTTGCAACTATGTAACGCGGGGCGGTTTACCTCTAAGGAAACTTACGGATAATAAAATCCGCAAGAGTCAGACAGTAGCCCACTGTGCACGAGGAGGAAAGGAGAGGTCATGTGAAAGGGTTTTTAGAGCCCTAGTTTACCGCCCCCCCTTCTGAATTTTAGCATAATAGCACTAAATCAGTACGCCACTTTTTCCTCCTCTTCTTATGCAAATATGTGTGTGTGTGTCCCCGCTAAGACTCGACGCAGATTATACGCAAGGAGACATCCAGCGTTGCTTCACCTATACAGCCTGTTTGAAGCATTTGCATACCGAAAGCCGGCATTATTCCTCTGTGTGAACATGGTGTGGGGAACCAAAACTGTAGCCCTCATGAAGGCGACAACAGTCATAAGTCTTCCTGGCTGATATGATAAAGGTCCAGGATGCCTTTGACCAGGGAAATCTCTCTGCCTGCAGACCCACCATAGTGCTGCCTGATGGCCCACAATTGGAGGGCCTGTTTAACAACAATCACTTCAGTAGGATTATTGTTATTGTATGACCCCCTCTCAGCGTTCAGTTGATGACTTGGCCCTGCATTGGTAGCTGGTCAATTGTCAGACATATATTTTCTAAATAATCTGTTTGGCTTGTAACAGTTTCACTCACTTTTCCCTGTAACCATGCATCCATAATGACTGGCCTATTATGGTTTGTGTTGGGTTTGCCCATGGGGAAAACAACGCCCAAATTGTGGCCGCCCAAATGCAATTTAATAATTAAATTAGAATTAATTGAAGGACCTTAAGAAATTATCATCTCAAATTTTGATGTTTGAGTTCGCCTTCATTAATTTCTTTCCCTTTGGAAGAGGGTGGGGGAGTCGTGGAAAAGTAATTTACTGACTAGGGTAATTATCCACTGCTTCCTAGTGAGAAAAAGTAAACTGAGGCCCACACTACATTAAAAACGAGTCCAATATTTAAAAGCGTAACAACGCCTCCATACTTTCCACTTCCCAATCTTGAGGGTCTATTATAAATGGCGTGGAAATGGGTTGGGGGGGGGGGGGGGGGTCGCCTTGAAACTGGCCCCCACTACCCTCCCTACTAAAAAAACAGAAACCCACCGCTTGTTTTGATCACTCAGTCTTGAAGGGAGAGGGGACCTTGAAACGGCTCAACCTCCTTGCTCCATAATTGGTTTTATAGTGCTGGCGAGCGGCCAGAGTGTTTTCTTTTTTTTTTTCACTGGGGACTTTGATTGACACTTAGTGCAGCCAATCAGGTAGTAGCTGTGTAAAACGTAGTGTTGGGCTGGGCTGGGGTTGGCTGGTGATGAGGGGAGATGGGCGGGGCTTGTAAAACAATGCTGTGTTTCATTGCTGAGGAGTTTACGGACGCGTCAGGGGCAGTCTCTCCCCCCCAGTTATCCCCTAGTTTACCTTCGGACGAGCCTGTAATGGACTACTCCAGTTTTCCCAACAACCTGGACGGATTTCGATAAACGTTTGCATTTTTAGCTCCTTCACCTCTGATTTCCCACATTCAAGTAAGCGGTCGGCATGTTTTTTTCTTTTTTGGTTTTTCTTTTTCCAGCTAAAGTGTCGGTGTTTTAAAACGTAATTCGGGTTGTAAATGTGAGTGAAAAGGGCGCGGAGGTTATTGCGTACGACATTTTGGATTATATAGCGGTTGTTGTCGATGTAAAAAGCACACTTTGGAGACGTTTCCGCCTAGAAAGTTTTGTGTGTCGTTAATGGAACCGTGAAAAGTTTGAAACGTGGCTGAAATGCCGTGCTCCTCCGCCGCCGTGCCGCATGGACCACATCGGAAAAGGATAGTTTGCAACCTAACTCACCTTCCCGGTCGGTTTCAGGGGGCTTAGAGGCTACATTTGTATCTGGTGGATTTTTTGAAGGAAGAAGGGTTTATTGTGATTTCTGAACAAGCCATTCTTCAGATCCCGCCCGCCTGGGTATCACGAGTCATTGCTTTAATGTGTGTTTGCTTGCAGCCTTTGAAGGTTAACTCGACTTTCGGCGTGTTTTTAACTTAAAATCATACAACTCGCAGTGTTTAACCAGTGTTTATTTATTTTCGGGCAAAATGTAAAAAATGTTTCCACAAGACATCAATTTGTTTTGTCTCTTTGTTGCCTGCATATAAAGTCGCAATTGCTTGTTGTTGTTCTCCTTAAAGTAACTTTTCTTCTATTTTCGTGTTTTTTAATACCACAAATACGGGCGTCCGCGAAGATTGTGTTTTATCACCTATTTCCCAAAATGATTAAAATCGACCCAGATCCAAGGCGCATTGCTCGGGTCGATGCTGATAAAACTGGATATCCGTCGATTTTGTGATGTTAAACACAATATTATATCTTATAAATACTAGTTCAGACTCGGGTCCAGATGGTAATCCGTCGATGATTTGATATGAGGTTTTAGTTTTTAACTGTGGACTGAAGTGTTTACGGGTTGGGTTTTGATTTCTTTCCTTGGGCAGCACCCATGTCCAACTGCGAAGTAGCCCGGACTAAATTCGCATCGGAGGGCAACAAAACACCGCTAACTCCGCTGATGAATGATGCAGGCTTTTGCAAGCTTATTTATTTTTAACCCGTTTGAAATTTATATTTGATGCGCCTCCAGTATTTATGGTGTATTGGTTTACAGAGCGACTCGGCCCACAGCCTACATTGCTGGTTTACGGTTTAGGAAAACAGCTGTGTAATCGGAAAAGGTAGAATAAGTTATTAAAATTTGACGATATGCGTTTCCACCGCGGGGTGTTTTCACGGCCGGGGCAGAGCAGCTGGCCGCCCCTCTCCTGCCTGTGTTTCCCTGGGAAGCGGAGCCCCGGAGCGGCTGCCTGCTCGGTGTGCAGTGGGGGTGGAGTGCTGCTAGTCCGCTCAAACATTAGATCATAATATTGTAGATATAAGTTCAAGTTGCATGGAGACGTGCAGTTGGGATACACCGGGAGCAACTCATACGGTCTTTCTGTCGACCAGCTATTATTCAACGTTTAGTTTCTGAAGTGGTTTTCCAAACTGCGTCATTGCTTGTATGGACCGCCTGTTCGCTGGAAAGAGGAGAAATCCGAAAACTAGCCTACCAGTTCCCAACAGTTTGCTCAGTCTGTCCTTTTTAGATTAGGTATCAAGCGATGTGTTTCTTATTGCATTTTATAGGTCAGCAGGATGGCTGAGAAGGAGCCGGAATCGCCTGGAAAACTAAACACATTATTATAGCCAGAATTGGCTTTTTCGGAATAGGGGGCCTCTCCGAACGGACAATTTCTTTTCACAACTTTCCCCTCTGTGGATAATGGATGGCAGAGATTTTGGACCTCCCCGATCCGTCCACGTACCACCTCCGTTGTTGGCGGGGCTCGCAATGGAGTCTCACCGACTCGGAGCAGCAGCTGCAGCCGGGAGGATCCCTCCCTCGCCCGGTCACTTGGGCGCGAGTCATCCGCCGCCCCTCCACTCTGGAAAATTCTTGCCATCGGGCATTAACCTACATCCACACCATAGTAAGTAAATGATGTTAGACTGTTTAAATGCTGCAGTGTGGCCGCCCCTAAAGCACAGCCCTCAAATGATCAAATATTAACTTGAAATAACGCTGCGCAAAAATGCGCACAGTTTGTGGCTGCCCATGGCAGCATGTGCGGTCATCACTCGGATGTCGCTACGGTGTTCTGAGGGAAATGGACCCAGATGTAGATTTCGTAAGGAGGAGTGGCTGTCATAAAGCTGTGACAAGTTTCAGATGTGAAAGTATGGGATCGTGTTAAAGATTCACAGCCTTTGCGATGGGCAACGCATTAGCGGAAAATTACTTGGCAGTGTGCAACACACACTAACAAACAGGGCTGGCTGTGGCGGATTGTGGTGTGGGTGTTGTTGCAGCAGTATGCAGGTCAGGGTGCAATGGTCTTGGATTGCTTGTGGACCATTATACCGTCATTGCCGTGAGAGCAGATGCAGTTTGTGTGTGTGTTTGGGAGAGTGGGGGTGGTAAAGTTGTGACCTTAGACGGATGACAGACCACTTCTTACCCTGTTGGGGGGATTTGCAGGAGTGTTTGTGTGAGTTAAGAATGGCTGTGACTGTTCAACCTCCAGTATTTTAAGTAAAAGCCACTCTCCTGGAACATTTGGCAAAGAGCTGATGCAGCTTTTTTTCCTGCATTTGTACCAATTCTGTTGGACATCCCTGCTGCTGCTTCTAGTACGCTGGGGAAGCTGTGTGCTCTCAAATGAGCACATGTTCGGTGCAAAAGTGGCTGGTTTTGATGTTTGGTCATTAAAAAGAAGGTGTGGCATGAACCAGGCAGAGGCTCCTTAAAGTGAACCCCCATGTGTTTGTTTACATCATTTAGGTGTGTGTGTGTGTTCCTGTGTTACCCAACTGTAGTCAGTAATCATGTACAGTATATGTCATTCCCTGCTGTGCTGGTGATTTTCCTTTTACTTTCACTGCCTGCACAGTGATGTCTGCTCCTGCTATTAGTAATGTAAGCCTTGAAATAATGTTGTGCAAAACAGATAACAATACATGCATGCAGTCTTGTGGTCAGTCTAAGGAAAAGGGTAAAGTCAGAGCGCTGTCATGTAGGTACAACCGTGGGGACTGCTGTGTCGTTTGGAAAATGGAAAGTCTGACAAATGCGCTCATCGAGTTGCTTACATCCCCGTGAAGTCATGCAGGTACAGCCAGAGAGGTACAATTACACTCTCTCCTGTTTCTTTTCACAGGTAAACCCCTGAGAGAATAATATTCCAGTTTAGCTGTGTTCCCCCGTCCTTATTGTGAGCGTGGGTTCAATGCAGCACTTGTCATTTGCAGTGCAAGGTACTAGAGGTCTAGTAAAGCGAGGTAGTGCTCCCATGGCAGGGCTCTGATGAAGCGTTAATTTGACACACCGACAGAGCCCACACACTCGACACACACGCACATGAAAAAGCTGTCAGAGATGAAATCAACTCGCAGCAGGGAGCGTTAGGATGATTGATGGGTATATCGCGGCAAAGAGATATGCCAGGGCACAGTTTATTGCAGCTAGTGGAACTGATTTTGCGGCTCTGAGATAACATGGAAATATTTCCAGGTGACATGATCAGACGTGTGGATTTACTACCAACCGTGCAAATATCACTTCTGGGTGAAATGTGTCTTTGTGGCAGCAGCAGTGTATTTCAGTTGGGATGATGTCCCCTCCTGCGGCTCTGAAACGAGCTGAAAACTGCTTGCGGTGTGTGTGTGCAGACTTGCTTGTGTGGAACAAGTTGATGTGTGTTTCTCAAGTGGAATTGACCCAACCACTGTTGCAGCCCAGATTGGCAGTTTAAACACTCCTTTAAAACGGGATACATTTTATTCTGCCCACACACTGACCTTCATACTCTCCGACTCTCATCTCCCCCACACACACACACACACACACACACTCACATCCTCCACCCACTGAAACACACCACTGTACGATACAGGTCATTTAGCTTTACGGCACTCCTCCATATCAAATCCCCACACATTACATTAACCAAACCCAACTGAGATCCCAGTCCCATGCTTGTAATAACGCTATACAGCCTGGTTACATGATAATTATCCAGTAATTGCAAATGTTCATAATGTTCCCTTTTTAATTGCAATAAACAGTTTGAATCCAGCGCTCAAGGAGCCAGCGTGAAATCAGAGGAGCCAAGGTTGCCTGCTGCTGTTTGTGTTTACACGTGTTTCATGGAATTCAAGACATTTTTTGTTTTGCACTGTTGTTTTTGGATGACCTCCTGATAGCAAGGGTGACTGTTTATAGCTGCCAACAGACTCTTATTTCCCAGGAGTCTCCTTCATTTTCTTTTTTAGTTCAGTTTTAATAGGATTTCCACTTGACTTAATGGAGTAGAGTGTCTCCCTTATTTTCACAACTCAAGGTTGGCAGATGTGAGAGAGACGCAGCTCAACATTTGTTTTAGCTGCATTGTGAAGTTGCAAATAGGTCATTGAATTTTTGCGCCTCTGTTAAGACATAATTTCCCATCAGCAAATCCTGCTTTCTAACCCACAGTACCTGCTCCTATTCATTCGCACGGGTCATATCTAAACACGATAAGGTCTTAGTCGCTGTTTATAAAATGGCTGTAAATGGTCCTCTGTCTACTGGAGGTCTGCTGGAGCCTCCATCACCAGATTGAGGCCATCTGTCCTCTTCCCTCCCTCTGGCATCCGAGCGCAGCAGAGGTAGGACCTGCTGAAATGTGACTGCATGAGGAGACCAGAGATACCAGAGAGACTCTACTACTACTGTTAAAGGCTGCCATGGCTGCAGATCCTTTTATTGTGAAGGGCTTGTGGTTGTGCAGGTGAAGAAATAAGAAGATTTTATCATTTTAGGTGCTATGTCTTCTTTTGCACTGCATTTCCCTGACAGTTAAACAGCGTGTGACATCCTTTCGCCTGGATAATGACCAGTTGTTTACTCAGTTCTTCTTCTACACAAACAAAACAATGTTTCTGCAGCTGCGGGAAATGTAAAGCACATCACTTTCTGTGCACCAGTGGCTTTTTTCCCGGTGGTTGAGAGCGGTAGAAATTGTAGAAGCATGCATTAACTGGGTGAAGGTTGAGTTTCTGTTGTGTTATATTGTTGGCCATTGTTATAGATGATTACCTTAACTGTATGGAATGACCTTACACGTTTTAAGAGGACAGTTTTGAACAAATGCCTGTTTAATGAGGCGAAAATGTCGTTCAGGGCTGTGAGACTTAAGGGAGAACACGTCTGAACCAGCAACTTTTCTGCCCTTTTGTCTCTCTCACGCACATTTTCAGTGTTCACAAGGGAGTAGCAGAATATAGGAGTGAGACACAGAGGCAAATGTAGGTGTTGTAGTGAGTGCAGAGAAGGGAAGTCAATAGATGGAGATGAAAACGGCTCAAGACAAATGGAAAAGGAGAACTAAATTGGCACAATCCCTAAGGTAGAGAGCAGTGTTTTGTTTTCAAGGGATAAGAGCTGAGGTGGTTGTTTGTGTGTGTGTGAGGGACACAGTGTAGATGAGAGGATTGAGGTCTTGTGTGTGGGAATGGGAGCATGTGATTGTGTTTAGTGCAGCTAGAGCTGGGGGTTCCCCCTGGGACTCTCTGCAGAGAGAAAGGAAGAGATTTATCCTGACCACAACACATTCATACATGGTTATATAAATGTGGTAGCCCTTCAAATGTTCTCTCTTTCAGTCTCACACACACACAAAAACACACAAGCGCAAGTGTAATTCATGCAGCTTGCGGGGCAGGGCAGGGTTGTCTTGGCCGATACCAATTTGTCTTCCATGCCACTTGGTTACTGTGTCTGTTTACGTTAAAATTAATGTGTTGAGTGTGTGTTTATATGTATTCAAGACACATACCCCTATATATATATGTGTGTGTGTGTGTGTGTGTGTGAGAAGATGTGGCTTGGACACATCCCCTCTCAGATTAATTGAATCCTTCAGGAGAGAAAACAGGCTCCTTAAGAGAAAGCACAAGGCCCCGCTGCCCTGCTACAATAAACCTGTCAGAGGCAGACAAACGACACACACTCATACACGCACACACACACACACACACACACACACACACACACACACACACACACACACACACACAGCTGTCAAACATAAGAGTCATCGGCCGAAGTGTGTGTGTGTGTGTGTGTGTGAGAGAGAAAACGAGCGTGCCGTGGCATGTCGAAATACCCAAAGCATTAGCTAAGCCGTTCACTCTGCCAGATCCCTCCCTTTAACTCAAACAACAGCCTCCGACACACAAAGGTCACATACTGCGTTATGTCTGTCTGTTTGGCTGCTTGTTGAGTCTCTACGTGTCCCATGACATAAGGGTTATAAAATTTATAATGTGTAGTGACATGTAAGAGACACACAGCAGGTTAGACATGTGAGAGAAGTCAAATTGGACTGATTCTTCACTATGTGGAATGTGCTTCAGCCAGCTGAGCCACCAGGACGACCTGCACATTTGACTGTTGGACACCTGACATAAGATTTACTGATAAATCGTTAGCCTCTAAAACTGAATGAATGGCACACTTGCTCTTTGTCCTTTCTGTGGTTTTTACTACAACTTCTCAGGAACAGGCTCGATTAATCTTTGTTACTGAGTAATGTGCTGATAACATTAATCACGTATTTGTTTTTTTTTAAAGATCTGATCATTTCCTGTCAGTCAGCAGCGCAGTGGTTTTGTGTTTCAAGATAAATGTTGACCAACCCTGTGGTACAGACGTAGACGTAGTTGTCACTTGCTCTTGAAAGTATGTGCGTGTGTGTTTCATTGCACCTGTGTTACCATGCAACTGTGCATGCCATTCTGCCTGTGTGTGACACTGCATGATTGTGTGTGTGCCTGTTGCGAGTGACGAGGACTGTGTGTCAAAATAACGCCTGCCATCTTCACAGGAGATTTTCGGAGTGCAACAGCATGGCACAGCGAGGCTCAAACACACTTGAGGTGTGTTTCCATCCAACTGTTGGAGCAACTTTTGCGTGAAGTTTCCGAGAGCTGCAAGAAAATGAAAACACAGACTTTGTGTTTTTTTTCTATTGTTTGGTTGAGGTGAAATAAATTGGCTGTTGTGTGGCAGACTGCTGAATTCCACTTAGCTGCTTCAGTTTCAGGGTCCTGCTCTTGTGCATGCTGGATCCCTGGGACACCTGAACAGAAGCCCTGTGCTTTAACTACTGTCTGCTGTGAAAAAGGTGTATTATGATTTCAATTCAACGCTTTTTGAAAAGATGATCAGGGTCACCGTATTCCTGTTTCCAAGGCCACTTAGTCTGCAGTGGATTTTCTTGGTTTTGACTTGTGTTACAGTTAATTAAATCCAACTTTGTTCATTTGTTTGTACATTAAGCCAGTGTACTCACAAGTCCAGGAGCAGGGAAGATGTTACCACAGCAGGTGATTTCTTATCCAGATTATCGAATTGATGTGCTACTCCATTTTGCACACTTTTACACCATATAACACGCCATGACAGTCACAAGTGTGTTTTGAACCAAAATTTGCACTTTCACTATCACCTGTTATAAATAATAAAGATATAATGTAAACACAACCTTCGAATAGTCCAGCTATAATACTCATTAAAAAAGTATATTAAAATATACATAAACAGTTGTATGAACTTCAATAACATACAAAATGTACAATAACAACATAAGCAATTCACCAAATAAAAATATGTGCTTAACTGGCTCTTACAGTTAGAAATGGTGAAATCTGTGCAAACGTCCCCAGTCACAGAGGGCGAGAAGAGTCAAGTTTTGAAACATGTTTTGGATAATTTGGTTTAGGCTTAAATCTTTTTTTTTTTTCTTTTTAATCCAAGAAACTAATACAGAAACATATCGATTTCTGCACCACTCATCTCATTACAGCCATGATGTGCAGCTCTTTTGTGAGAATGACTACAATGTATATTTTTTTCACTTCAATCTTTATTGCCAAGAGATTTGCAACATCAGATAATAACAGCAAAAACAGTTTGGGAAATTCATTCACCAACATCATTGGTCCCGTGTAGGGGGCGCTACCATCCCACAATCCCTCGTAATAGCCTTTTTACTTTCTATTAATAGTGTTAACTAATCAGATGTAGCCTATCCCAGAGAAGATTTATTTTCTTTGTACATTTGTTTTTTGCAAATCTATTTCCTTTACAAATGTATTGTGTAATTCCCTATTACAATAATACAAAGTATAGACACATCACATATTAACACAGTGCAATGTGGTTTGCAAAGCTGGCGGCTGACATGTCATAACGTGAACCTGTCATAGAGCAGAGACCGTTTTTTAAGTGAAGTTGAGAAACTGTTTGTGTTTGGCTTGAGCTCACAAATGCACAAACAAAATAGTTTCCTCTAAACAGCTCAGAACGCAGGAAAACCAGACACGTACGTTTTGAAATCATTAACAGGCGCACGCTTTAAACCACATGCTCACAGCCTGAATGAACACACTTAAAGACAGATATGTGCTGCCAGGCGTGAATGCAAATCCTGCACATCCATCGCATATATATATATATATATATATATATATATGTGTGTGAGGACCTCTTTTCCAGCTTTAAAAGTCAGGATTAATGGTTACCCGTGTCAGTGTGCCAGTTAGCTGTGGCAGAGACGGATAGCACAGCAGACTTTTACTGTTTTTGTTTTTCTTGCAGGGAATAAAAACCAGAGATCAATAGAGATTCCCCCCCAGCTAACCCTGCTCTGAGTACCGCTGATGGATAACAGATGGGTTCTGTGTGTGTGTGTGTGTGTGTGTGTGTGTGTGTGTGTGTGTGTGTGTGTGTGTGTGTGTGTGTGTGTGTGTGTGTGTTGTGTGTGTGTGGCAGACATTTATACCAGAGATTTTTGTTGTGCTATGTACATGTTCCAGTATTGTTGTTCTTGGATTCTGTTGTGTTTCAGTCCATCTTAGATCGATTTGCGATCAAGCCTCTTGTTCTTGAGTTTGATTTCACTGATTTTCACTGCGTTGGCGTGTGTGTGTGTGTGTGTGTCAGATTTGCAGCGGTGTCTCTATCAGAATTGATCTCCAGCAGGCCTTTCTCTTCTCTGATACAGAGATACGTTTCTTATGAGGATCTGAAAATGTAGGCTCAAAACGTGTTGGGAGTCAGAGAGCGTGTTTCTTGGCAACTTGCTTATCCCAATATGGCAAACTAACTGTCTTGTGAAGTGGGAGCCAAAGTGTGTGTGTGTGGTGGGAAAGCGGGGATGGAGTTGAGAAGGGAGAGAGAGGAAGGAAGGAAAGGGCTGAGAGAAAGAAAGAGGGAGGTAATGAAAGAGTAATTCCAAAACATTTAAAGAAACATTTCCCTCACAGCTACCATTTGGATGTTGTTTCTGGAACGAATAGTGCAAATGTTTTCCCTCGATCCTCCCCTCCCTCTTTCTCCTCCCTTAGACTGTTCAGGAAGGGGAAAAGGGATTTGGGGATTGTATTTTTTTTTTCCTGATTGCTGGCACGAAGCGTAACTGTGGACTTTGCACACATGGATAAAGGGCCTGTAGGCGGCTGTGATGCTGAGATTGATCCATACTCTAGTGGTGTGTGTGTGTGTGTTAAAGAGACCCTGGTGTTTGGCCTGAAGGAATGGAAACTGCTGACATCCTACCAGGACCTTAACATCCTTGACAGGTGGTGGTTGTGTTTGTTTGTCAAGGAGGTATGTCTACGTTTTGTTCCTCACAGACAAAGGTAACAATTAGCAATGGATTATAGGAGAGAATAATTTGTTAGAACAACATTGTTGGCACATATCCCGACACACACTGGAGTGAATGATGGATAGGTGGCAGTGAAAATAGGTTTCTTAGCTTTTTTTGTGGTTGCTTATTATTTATAACTCACATTATCAAATTACATAGAAGAGTAATGAGTCGCTGGAGTAAATCATACTTTATGTTACATCAGTAATGGCCATTCAATGTTTAACATTTACATTCAGTAAGTTCACCATTCCCGCATTAGACTCAGATTGCCTTCACATGCAATGGGATTCACAGGAAACAATGCATGTATAGTGCATGCGGTTCTGCGTTATTGTTTGTCATTCTGTCTCATTGATATCAGCCTCACTGTTTGCTCTCTACTACAGCCGTATCAGAGCTGGATTAAGTTACTGCTAATGCAAACCAAACATCATCTGCTGCTGCTAGTTCACATTAAAAGCATTCAAGTGGCGAAACACAGGGTGGCCTTTATTGTGAAGCAGTCACAGGAAAATCTCAGTGCATTTGTCACTGAGGTTAGCGCTGGCCTCGATCATTAATCAAAAATGCGTCTACAAAACAAGACAACAGCCAGCCAGTCAGTGGATCCTTTGTAATTGTTGCCAGGAGCAATGGGGAAAGAAGGAGCAGTGAGCTGTTGGGTGAAGAGTGGAAAACTACTTCCCCCGTGTGCTGCTGAATTCACATCGCGGTTGCTCATGACATGATGGAAAAAGACTAAGACTGACTTTATTAAAACAGTGTGAGTTTGTTTGTCTACACTGTATACAAATACACCACTTGCTCTTCTGTTGTATTTCTAGTAGCTGCTCAACGAGTGTTTGCTGTTGTGTTAAACCACACATACTTACTCCTCCAGGAATGAAATCATTAGGATTATAACTTCAAGAAGTAGAAGAACATTCTAAACGCATAAAGCACACCTATAAGGACACTTTCTTTGATCAGTGACGATGTGACATATGCATATACAGGACATGGTAGTAGAGAGGTGGATAATAACCGTGTGTGAGAATGTGTCTCTATGAGGACAACACAGATAGTAAGTTGTCTGTTTTTGGAGGTAAAATCTTGTCGCTGTGCTGCTCTTCAATGCTCCACACAGGACGGGGGGGGGGGGGGGGGGGTGTTCTCCAGCAGAATTAATGTACCAAGACTAACTGAAGGTTAATCACAGGCTGTCTGTGGTTAGTTGTGCATGTTTGCATATCTGTATATTCCCAGGAACTGGCGTGATTGTGTTGATTTGTATGTGCGCTGTGCCTTTGCGCCTGTGTTTTTGCATGTGTGTATCTTAGACGTGTATTTGTTCGTGTGTGTGTGCTAGAAGCTCCTGCAGTGTCTCTGACTCAAAGGGCATTCACTGCAAACCCACACGGAACTGTTTGCACATGTCAGTGGTCATACAGTGATGTAGTGCAGCGACTTCAGCTACACACACAGAGACCCTGAGTACACACGCACGCACACACACAAACATGGAGAGTCTTGAAGAAATGTTCTTGATGGGGCTGTGTGTGGAAGGATCCAGCTACACCATCATTTTCATAGCAGAGAATAAAGGCACACTGCATTACTCAGTATTGTAGGTGTGTGTGTGTGCGTGTGTGTGTACACGCCTCTGTTTGTGATTAATTGGAAAGCTGCATTTGCTATTGATTTTAAAATGCAGTGTGTGTGTGTGTGCGTGCATGCGTACAGGCGCTGACGGACTGCGGTTTTAATGTACTGATTTAGATGCAGGGGAAACTCGGTGAGCACAGCATGTCTCTCAGATTCCCACAGGACTAATACAGAAACACACACACACACACTCAGTCCCTTCCCCCTCGCCCATATACAGATAGACAGCACCCTTTCCCCTACACACATGGTTAGTTTTATCAGGGTAATGGCTGTGCAGTGCATTCAGTAATGGGCTGGGTGGGGGCAAACCTCAGCTAAACAAGAAGCCTTTCCCAGCTCTTAGGAGGTTGTGATTGGAAGAGGCAGTAATGGTTCAAAGGTTCAAAGTTTGCTAATGGTCAGATTGCACACATGCAGGGAATGGAGTCTAATAAAAACAATCGATAACGATCTCATGTTGAGATATGGAATGTTTTAATGTTTTACAAAGATTTACTCTGTCAATGGTGCAGTGATGGAGCCGGTTTTAATGGGGAAGTGTGTGTGACGTCAACATGTTTTGAACAGAATGTGTGTATGTACACATCACTGTGTGCACAATGGATTATTTGCTCAAATGAAATAGGAGTGGTGGTCAGTCTTCTTATGTTGAGGAGAGAGATACTTTAGGCTGGTAGTGTCTTTATGTGCCAGCCCACTCTCACATGATGGAGGGATGTCTGTTGAAAAGACTGAATCTGACATCAATCTACCATAGAAAGGTTGACATCAGGGATGTTCCTGTAGCATATACAGTGTGTCTAATCCCTGACCTGTGTGTCACTTTGTCAATATGTCACTGTTCTCTATGCAAACCTTAAGAGAAAAGGTTACTCTGCAGGTATTTTCATGATCTCACAGGTGTCAGCACCACTCTGCTCTGCTCTTCCTCTTTGCTCGATGTACTTTAAAGTCTGCTCCACAGGCCATAGCAGTGGTCGGCGAAGTCTGTGGAAATATTGATTAAACGAGTAGATATCTATTGGATCACAAAAAAGAAAAAAAAACAAAACAAAAAAACCTGCTGCTGTATAACTGAAAACATCACGTTTTGGTTGACGTAGGAAACGCCATGTGACTGAATCATGGAGTCACGTAGAAAATAGAGCTGAAACGGTGAATCAGTCCACCGAAGAGTAACTGGCAACTGTCCTGATCATTGAATAATTAGAAAAAGGTTTATTGGTTAGAATAATTTTTAGTTTGTCATTTCAATTTGAAATAACCAAATTCAGCAAAGGAAGCTCCAAAGGAAAAACTCCTACAAGAGGGGGAATGTGCCAATGTGATCCAACTAAGTGTACGCAACTCCCTTAATGCCCCATCCAATCACTGCTTCCCAGAAGAGAGGGTGCCCTCCAGATTGCCTCCCATGGTTCACTCCTGTTGTGACGAGTGTGTTTTTTAGCTGGTGGTCGCATAAACTGTCCTTTTCCTCCTGAGTGTGGTCTGTCTTGTAGAACCAGAGTGCATGGTGGCTCAGTAAAAATGTGATTACAATAGACTGCTTCAGCATAGAACCATCAGCACGTATCGATTGTGCACCACACACACACACAGGAAACTGACAGCATGTACGGTATAAATCGATTTGTCGTTTATTTGTTTCATTCTTGTGGTTACGAGGGTGACTGACATTCCTTGTTCTTTTTTCCTAGGCGATGCTTTCCCGGCAGGCTCCAGTCCCTTCCTGTCAGGTTATCCAGGCCCCTCCCCCTTGACCTCTGACCCAGCGTACAGATCGTCCAATCCTAGCAATCTGCAGATGGCTCAGCTCTGGGCATCACACGCTCATGAAGGTAAATCACCAGTCGCCTCACCAAACATTTGTCTTTCTCTCTCTATCTTTCTCTGTTCCTCTCCTCCTTTTCTGTCTCGGTCCATAAATTAAATGCTTAAAGACGCAAGCGACATCATATTTTCATGACATTTCTCCCAGTCCAAAGCCCAGGAGGCTTCTTCCTCCGTTTCTCATTGCTTACACCCGTGGGATCCTGTTCCATTTCTGCCCCTCTGCTGGTAGCTGGCTCTGTCCTATATGTGTCTCCTTTCCTCTGTCCTCCACCTGTCTCTGAGTTTCGCCTGTCATGCGTTGCTGTAATCTATCTTCCTCTCCCTTGTTCTTTTTTTGAGCTTCCTGTCCAATATGCAACAACATCTCTCGCCTGACCTAGCTTATGAACACAGTTTTAGACACACACAGGTGTGTGTGTGTGTATATATATATATATATATATATATGTGTGTGTATATATATATATATATATATATATATATATATTTATCTTTGTGTGTTTTTGTCCTCTCCTTGGACCTCTTCTTAAGGCCTGTTCAGTAAGTGATTGAATCTCTGTTCCCTCCACATTCCCTCCTGTCCTTTTGTGTCTCCTTATCAAATCTCACTGGAGTAGAAGGTCAGATAGGAGGAAACGTATCCCGCAGTGCATTTTGTCAAGGTAAACGGAGAAGGACGAACAGATTCTATTTAGGATTCATTTTAAAACTGATTGCATCGCCTGTGTGACACAGATCTTGTTCAGTGCTTTCCAAACACAGCAAATCAGATTGTGTGTGATTAGTTTAAGATTTTGTCTCGATCTTACTTTCTTCGATTCAGGGACGGTTCAAGGGGGCGGCCCTGGCAAGTGATTTCACCTATGATTATGGCAATAGTCTGAGCAGTAAGTTCTGCTGGTTCCCTGGCAACCGCTCAGAGCCGAGAATAGCCGGGCACATAACCCACCATAAAACGTTGAATTTTTGTTTTTACACTACGGTGTTGGTACAGATAAAACAAACAACATATAATGTGTTAAGTAGTGAGCTTTAGAGGTGCTGCTTGATGTATTTTGTTACCTTCAGACAGAGCCAGGCAATCTGTTTCCAGTCTTTATGCTAAGCTAAGCAAAATGGCTGCTGGTTTATTTATATCTATATGTTGAACTATTCCTTTAATGCTGGATTACATGCATGCCTTGTTTCTTGTAAACTTCCTGTGTTTTTTAAATACACAAATCGATCACAGGCCCTGCCAGGACACACCCTGTTTGACTTCTTATTCAGTCAAAGAAGGAGGGATAAAGGATGGATGGACTTTTGACACTTGACTTAAAGTTTAACCTGATTTGAGTCTAGAAGTATCTGAAGCTAAAGAAGCTAAAACCTCCTGCTGGCTGAAGAATCGACTTGCTCTTATATGAATAGAAATCTTCACAGCCTAAGAGAGATTCCTAATACCTGGTGGTTTCCGGGCAGCAGCTAAGAGGCCGACTGTGGATACGCCTGAGATGCACTGTAGCTGCACAAGAACCCCGTATCAAAGCTGTGAGAGATCAAGGTTAGCTGTTAGCTGTGGTTAAAGGAAGCTTTGCAAGAAACCTATCCCGCATGCCTTTATCTCGTCACATTGCTCCTCTTATATTTCTGTCTCCCTCTGCCTGCCTCTAACCGCTGACACCCCCACCACCCGCCTCCCCCGGCTTCTCCATTTCTGCCTCTCAAAACGGAGAGAGGAGACAGATTTATACTTCGGCTCTGCTTCCCGCCACTCCGTGCTGGAATGGCAGCGGCGTCTTTGATATTTCTTGGAATGACCGGAGTGTGGGAACAGGGAATGTCTCACCCTCTGTGGGTGGCAGTGTTTTATTTTTTTTTACATGTGGACTAACGCAGTGACACCAGCCAGCGTCAAGAGCTGCAGCCAGCTCAGCCGCAACACAGAAATCCAGAGCATTACAGCAGGCGTGAGGCTTTGTCTATATTAAGATCTGGTCTCTGAGAGCAGCAGCTGGCTGTTTGGCAGACTCTCTTCCAACATCAACCCCAAACTGACCTCGTGAACAAAACCAATCGTTGCGGGTGATGTGGGGTCGACTGTAAATGTATTACTGCAACCCCCAAAATTATACCAAGTTGAATCAACACCTCTAAAACAGTTTCTACAAAAATTGATTATAACTTTCATGAAGAGAGGATTTATTGCAGGACTAATGTATGAGACAGCATTAACTTCAGCTAGGTGTACCTAATAAACTGGTATCTGAGTGTATTTATATCAAAGCAACAATTTTCTACCAATATCCTGGTTTACATGTGTTTATTTGATAGGTGGGTTGCTTTACTCAGAATGATGCAATAATCTGAAATCCAAACTCAGTTTTTTTCCCCCTCATCCACTGTTTATGGCCGTGTAGGTACTCATTCAAGAAGAATTTATCGTGTTGTCTCCGTTTTGTGTAAACTACATTGTGTGACATGTTCTGTGTTTGTCTTCAGGCTACCCGCCTCTGCCAAGCAGCCTGTACTCCAGTCCCTATCTGTCCCTGGGGCACCTGGATCCTCCCTCGCTCTCCCAGCACCCTCTCTACGACTCACATAAAGGTCAGTCGCTGTCGCCCACAACTTCCATGAAGACAAGTGGCTGAATTTAGTGAACACATTCTCTCATTTCCTGTGATACACGAGTGGAAGTAGTTTTTTTTTGTCAAGCCTTTTCATTTAGTGAGGAAGACGTGTATTTTGTTGTGGAACTGGGCCAAACCTCCAGCCAGAAATGGGCAACATTCGTCTGACAGGGCCAATTTTAGTCTCGATTCTTATTTTATTTTCATGCTATGGTGTATAGTACTTCTGCTCTTCCTGGATATGGCTGTTGCAGATATACGGTTACATTTTCTTGGCAAGTTGAAATTTAAATATTTATCATGCTCACCTCTGTCTGTGTGCTGTGGTACCCTGCTATGCTCTGAATTTGTTCCAGCAGTTTGTGTTCATGTAGTGGGTGTGTGTGTTTTTAGACTCATGTGTCTTATGTTTTGTGTCTTTTTAGAGGGCTTTTACCTGCCAGCCTCCTTGAGCCAGTTGCCTCTCCACCCCCCATCTGCTCCCCCGACCGCCCCGTCCAGCTCCACACCTCCTCAGAGAACGTCCCGGGACGGGGGTAGGGACCGGCATTACCGGGTGGAGAGAGACAGAGAGAGAGACAGAGAGCGAGAGCGGTCGAGAGAGGAGCAGAGGCCGCATAGCGTGGTGGACCTGACACAGGATGGGAGGAACGAGGAGGACCGCAGGGCGAGGAGCGGTGACCGGGAACGGGAGAAAGAAAGGGACAGAGACACAGAGAGAGATATTTGGTCGTTCCATCCTCACCCCCACCAGCAGAAGTCACACTCCCAACCTTCCTCAGTGGAGCCCAGATCCAGACCGTCACCTCCACAGCCCTCGTTCCCTTCAGGTGGGGGCGGGGGATTAGGTTCCGGCAGGTTTCATGGACCAGAAACAGACAGAGGGGGTCGGGATGAAGAGGGGGGCTCTCGACCACACCACAACCACAATCATAACTCTAACACTAACTCGAATAACTCAAACTGTCACTCAGACAGACACAGGAGGAATGACTCTGTGACCGCGTCACCTGGGACGCTTTCCTACGCCCTCCCTCCTGCGCTACAGCCCTCCACCGCCGGCCCGCCCCACCCCTCCACACCCCGAGAGCTGAGCAGAGAGCAGCGAGTCACTGCACCGACATATGTGCCTTCTGTGGAGGTTTACGACGAGCGGGCCGGGCCCATCCAGATCGCCTCGCAAGCCCGCGACAAACACAGAGACAGAGAAAGGGAACGAGAGCGCGAAAGAGACAGAGAGCGTGAACGGGAGAGAAACAGGGAGAGGGAGGGCTACAGGTTTCCTGAGAGGAGCTTGATGGAGCATCCTCGGCTCTCCCAGTCTGGCGATTCAAGCAATCAAAGAGAGGAAGGTTCTGTCATTTGTTCCAATGGTTCTATTGGTAAACGAGGCCAGGACGCGTCTTACTCCTCCAGTCAATCAAGGTTCAGCCCCGAAACAAGGGACATCTCTAAACACTCAATCCGATTGGGCATAGAGCGGGCAGGGGCGGAACCTAAGTGGAACACCATTAGCCCATTAGCCAACTATGCCACAAGTCACATGGCTGCCCTGGCAGCCCAACACGGACACACACTCTCCTCTCCCCACGGCCAGCCAACACACACACAAATGTCCCATTCCCCTCACACAACCCACCGGCCTGGCAACCACCCACACTCCGCCCACAGCCATTCCCCCCAAACACACCCCTCCCAACACGGACATGGTCATGCAGGTGAGGAGGGGAGTCAGAGACGGTACCTGGACCCATCGGCGCTATACCGACCCGGGGGGTCATTGGTAGGAGGGTCCAGTGGTGTAGAGCGAGGTGGGGGAGCAGGTTCGGATCCCACAGAGGTTTCAGCTATGCAGAGTCTCATTAAATACAGTGGGAACTTTGCTGCTGAGGGTCCTGGGTCCTCTAGGCACGCTGCGGACGGTCGAGGGCCCTTTGGGGGTCTGGCTAACATTGGGACGGAAGCTGAAAGAGAGAGGGAGAAAGAGAAGGAGCGGGAAAGAGAGAGGGAGAAAGAAAGGGAGCGTGAAAGAGAGAGGGAGAGAGACAGGGAGAGGGTGTCAGTTGGATCAGGTGCTTCAGGGGCGTTGAGGGTGCCTCCCCAGCTGAAGAGAGAGCAGGAGCGGCCGGACAGTGCCCGCTCGTTTGGCCGGGAGGCGGAGGGGGAGGTGCGCCACCCTCCGGTTGGCATTGCTGTAGCGGTTGCCCGGCAGAGAGACAGTGGGAACACCAGTAAACAGACCAGTGGACCTTCAGACACACAGAGGACCCTGCTGCAAACAGCTATTAAAGGTAACAAAGTCTTTTATGTAAGATAGAAAACTGCTCAACACAGTTTTTAACGCCCCACTTAAGACTTATATTCCTGTGTTGCATTCTGCTAACGCTCTAGTCAAATCTTGTTTTCTTGCATGTGAATGAATGAGGTGCAAATTAAGCTGAAAAAGGAATAAATTCTGTTGTGATCATGTTTTGGACGCATTTCCCTTGGATGTAGGTTTGAAACACTTCTGTCATCCGGTGACGTTCACTCAATCAAACAAGTCATTTTATATTTGATAGTTTCTGGCAAGTTAAATCAAGTATAGTTCAATTATTTGAAACATTTTTATAATGTATTTTCTCCCGCTCTTTCACTTTCAACTCTCTGCCGTGTTCTTCTCTCAGAATCGCACTGCAGGGAACGTAGATCCCCTTAGTTAAATGAACCGAGAGCAAATGATTACTCATTTTGGTTTCCATGAATAATGGAGGATTCATTTTCTTTCGGATCAAAGTCATGTTTCCTCAGCCCTGTTTGACTTTGAGGTGTTCATGCATATGACGTGATTGGAATGATAAAAAACACCCCTCCACCCCCCAAATTACTAATTATGTCATGGGTTGTATTTAGTTGAAAGGCTGCTTTTGGCAAGTCTGCCGGCTCTCCTCGCTGCATAGCAAGTCCTGCCATAAAGCTCTCTATTCTTGTACGTCAAGGTCATTCAGCTACAGTGCTCCCTCTCCATCTCTCTGTCTTTCTCCTTGTTTCTCTCTCTTTCTGTCCTCCCACAGTTCAACCCCTCTCTCTCACTCTCTCTCTCCCCACCCTTCCTTCCTCTCTGAGAAGGCCTTTGTAGCGGCACTCCCTCCTTGTCCCACCTCAGGCCCCTTTGCTTTTCTCTTACTCTTTTCTTCAGCTCCACCTCCCCACCCCACCTACACCCTCTCTGCATTAAACATGTCATTACAGAGCGCAGCTAAAAGCTACAAACAAGCCTTGAATTACAATAAGACCATGGGTGCGTTGCTAAGCAATGGATCAGTCTTGAGTGACGGACTGTGTGTGTGTGTGTGCAAGTGTATATGAGGAATTATGTGTATTTGTGAGATACTAGTAGATGTTTGTGTGTGTGCATGCATGTGCATCCCTGTTGGGGGCGTTAATTCATTTCCTTGCTCGAGCAGAGTGATTGGTCTAATAGCATCGGTCCCTCGTGCTAAGAAGAGCTCTAAATAAACAGCAGAGGATTTACGCAGAAAACACAAGCAGTTGGATGAGTGGATGGATGGATGGAGGGAAGCAGGAAGAAGAAGGATAGGCTAATGATAAGAGATGGACGTAGGTCGATAGGTTGATAGACGGGAGAGAGAGACATGTCGGGAAGTAAAAGAAGTGAAAAGAGAGTGAGAGATGGAGGGAGAACCAGCGATGAAGGACTAGGGAGAAAGAGGGGGCGTGCAGCGCTAATCACTGACTTTCTGATGCAGAGAGGATAGCATGTGGGACAGGCTCCTTGTAACCTTGGTAACAGTCTTGAAACCTTTTCCTGCGGAGCATGTCAGGGTTTGTTAAAGTCTCTTGTCCCTTTGACGGGCAACACACACACACACACACACACACACACACACACACTAGAGCAGAAGTGAAATGTTCAGCACACTTGTATAAAATCTCTCTGCTGCTCGGGGACCTTCAGTCAGCGTGGACTAGAGGGAAGAGGGTTAACAGGAAAGCGTGCGAGTAGAAGCTCCTCATGTTTATTCTGGATTGCTCGGTTGAGTGCTGCTGCTTTTCCATTTTTGTGTTTTGCTCTCCATCTCTTGTCTTTTGCCGTTGGCCCTCATAGTAAGCAGGATGAATTTAAGGCTGTGTGTGTGTGTGTGTGTGTGTGTGTGTGTGTGTGTGTGTGTGTGTGTGTGTGTGTGTGTGGTTGTGTGTGTGTGGTTGTGTGTGTGTGGTTGTGTGTGTGTGGTTGTGTGGTTGTGTGTGTGTGTGTGTGTGTGTGTGGCAAGGCAGTAGTGGTATGTTCACACATCTATAGACTAATAACTGATAAGAGCTGACACTCAGAGTGAGAGCTGTCACTCCGTTTGTGTGTGTGTGTGTGTGTTTGTACAGTATCTGTGCACACACTCTTTGTGTTCAGGCTGTGGCCCAACATCGTATTTTTAGCTTCTCCTCTCATTTTGATATGCTGTGTCGTGTCACCATTATATAGCCAGTGTCACCTTGTCTTCTCCCCCTCTCTCCTCGGCTGTCACCCATTTTTCTCTGTCTCTTCTCACCACATATCTTTCCAGTATCGCTTCCTTTTACCTCTCGACCATCTCTTCATAGCATATCTTCTTTCACGGCTCCTGTTCTTTTCTTCAATGAATACTACATGTGGGATCAGGGCTTAAACATTCAAGGAACCTCAGTGACGCAACCACTGAACGTCTAATCTTGTTCTCTCCCTCTGTGCCTGAACCCGTCATAGACGAGGACCGAGGGGAGGACCGTGCTCGTCACCATGATGACAGACTGCTGGCCGGCCGGTTGGAGCGCGAGCAGGAGAAAGTGCTCCGGTAAGGGGCTGATTGAGTCATTTTTTCCCCTGGTGCCAATTTATTCTTATCAACCCAAACTTGAATGGTTGCCAATTGAAATAGTGTAAACAATCTAGTGTTAGAAGTTAAAAAATAAGCACTCAATTTTCAGTTACATATCTTTATGTTAATATAAACAAAACAATGAAACATACAGTGTTGAATCACAATGTGTCTTGTTTCCTTCCAGAGAGTCTAAGGAGCTGGCAGAGTTTACTCAGATGCATCCTGCCCCGCTGTCCAGCAGTATGATGACTCCCAGCCTCATGACCCCCAACCTTATGGTGACAGGAGGGGCTGCCCTGGCAGGGGCGGGGCGATGGCCTCCCGACCCCTCAACTCTGACCTCTCACCCCTGGATGCCCCGGCCTGGAGCCCCTCCAGTCTGGCTCTCCAGCTCACCATACGGTATGTTGACCTGCATGTGACTGAAGACAGCACATGTTTAGATGTTCCCAAAATTCTTAACATTCCTCATGACACCTTTTTATACATAACATATAATATCAGGAGAAAAGTGATTCAGTGTAGTTTTGAGCTGAAATGAAATAGCTGACCATCAGAAAATTAATCAGCATTGATTTTTCAAGAAAATAATAGTGAGATTAATCGACAATGAAAATAATTGCCCTAATGTGCTTATGGCTTTAATTTATTGGTGCATTATTTTCACCACTGCATAGTAAAAAGCTTCTACATGCATGACAAATGAAAAGTCAAATGATTCTCTTGTTGGAGATGAAGACCTTCCATGTTTTGGTGTGAGCTGCCACTTCATATGTCCACTACTGCAGACTGCCCAATGTGGACAGATACAGCAGCTCCCCACACAAAGCATTAGTAGTAGTAGCTTTCAGTGTGCAGCTCTTGCCCTTTTCATTGGGCATCTATGTCTTACTCTCTGTCATTAGAGTTATTCAACCCGGTGCTAAAGACTAAAGAGTGTAAATCTGTTCAACACCAGCATGCAGCATGCTTGCAAAATTCTGCATGCGCCTGTGTAGCCTTTTCTGATTGGTGTCGCAGAAAAGGGAGGCGTTGTCTGTCCGTCGAGCGGCTCGTCCAGTAGCAGCCTCCAGGAGTCAAGTTCCTCAGACATTCCTGGTCTTTGCAGGACATTCCTTCTCCAACGCTGTCCAGAAATAACAGCTTCAAGACGCACATACTTACGTGACTGTACACACAACATCTGAAAATATGGAAAGACACTTGGAGCTCCCCAAGGGCCAGCTCTGTCTAGACACAGAGGGCAAAAAAACAAACACTCTCAAAAGCAGCTAAATTCAGTGTGTGCTCACTGATGAAACTGCGGGTGACAAATGATGCTGAGTAAATGTTAGTTTTATCACTTTCTCAGTCACATTTTTTACACGTTTTCTTTCCATTTTCACCCATTTCTTCCCCTCTCCTCCCATACAGGCCTTGGTCCTTCCTCGCTCCACCAGACCCTCCCACCTGGCTACCCACCCTCTCTGCCAGGCTCCATGCCCGCTCCCTACCAGTTTGCCAGGGACCCACAGTCTGGACAGCTAATAGTCATCCCCACTGAACACCTGCCACACTACGGTATGAAAGCCTCTGTCTGTCTGTCTGTCTGTCTGTCTGTCTGTGTGCGTGTACATTTGAAATCTTAGGTTTGTGTGCATGATGTTGGTTTTATGTTCTACAATTAGTCTTTGTTGCATTTTTAGCAAAACTAAATGATCACTATGTTCATTTAGAAACAGATGTTTGAATTACTAATTACTGTAAACAAATAACTAATATTGACAGCCTCCATATGTTATTGTGGACTGATGCTGTACAGCACAAACAGGAGGGAGCAGTGATGCACTTTCAACATGAATATCCTCTTCTGTAAAGTGAAAGAGAAAACAAACTAATATGAAGCATTGCAATAGAGCAGAGTTTACCAACCAGGGGTATTTGTACCCAGGCAGTGCCTCTACAGTGGTCACAGTTGTACATGGAAAGATTGTAGTAGCTCAACTAATTTAGAAAAAAATATAAAAATTATGTTTTGATTGAGAATATATAGCTTCATATAGAGTCAGCTGTAACACCAATCTTGTGATTAAGAAGGTGAGAAAACTAGTTAGCAAGCGAAATAGTTAGCTAAAAGTAATGGGTAAACAGTTGGATGTTGGTAAAAGTATAAAATTTAGTACAGTGTAGTATAAATGTAGTCCTTCTGACAGGAAAACCCGGGGGGGGGGGGGGGGGATAGCCTAGTAGTAATAGTACTCTTCATTTTTAGAAATAAAGCAGCCCATGTTTGACAGCATTGTTTGCTGTCAAACATGGGCTCATTTCTTTCCAACAACTATGCTACATAAACAGTGTCCAGTTTAAATGGATTCTTAACTTTACGGTCTTCCTCATGCCCTCCTCGTCTTGCTCCTCCAGGGGGTGACGTACTAGAGCGTGGAGCCCCAGTGTGGTCGGGGGTATACGGTACAGGCAGCTCTCTGCAGCACGCAGCCCAGCTCCAGCTCCTCTCCCAGCAGCAGATGCTGCGTCAACAGGAGCTGCTCATGATCCAGCAGCACACAGCGCAGGTCCTGGAGCTGCAGAGGAACGCACAGCTAGTCGTAAGTGGAGTTACTGATACGTGTGCACAAGACATTTACATACGGTATATATCCTCCCACATATCCAAACACAAACATAATATTAGTGTCCTTACAAACACACATCACATCACAACAACAGTAGATCCTGGCTCTGTAGAGGAATGGAGACATACACACATAAACCCACATTCTACGACAGGGTGAACAGTAACAGCAATACTTAAAGGATAAGGCGGATATTCTGTATTTTACTAATTATCAACAAATCACATGAAAAGACCAAAACCAACAATCCGTCCATATCTCAATACTCTCTGACTTCCCTGCCCTGTCTTTTAAACTCATTTATGTTTATGTATGACAACCCCTTCCTGCAGCCACAGTAGAATGCAGTCAAGGAAGTCTAAACAATGCAACCACACACTAATGTTTATACGTTGTATCAAAGTATGTCACATCATACATACAAAGCCACCTCCTCTCCTGTGTTTCAGGAGCGTCTAAAGGCCAGCGAGCACCGGCCAGAGATGGAGGAAAAAGCAGACAAGCGGCACACCGACCCCAAACCTCGGCCCTCCTCCATATCTTCCCCATCTCCCTCACCTGTCCTGCACCCCCGCAAAGCACCCCCTCCCTCTCGCTCGCCAACCCCGTCTACCTCCTCCCTCACGTCGCTGCCTCCGCTCCCATCACCAGTGACCACCCTCAAGTCAGAGGAAGGTGGGCAGAGGCAGTTGTCTCACCCTCCGACGCCCCTGCCTCACCCACCGTCCCCCCGTTCAGCCTCTCCGCCCCCGTCCTCCCCACGGCGGCCTAAACAGGAGGCGGCCGAGGAGGGGGAGGTGGGACGGAGGGAGCAGAGAGGGGGACAGAAGCCGGCCTCTGCATCCTTTCAAGGCATCTACTCTGGTGAGACGTGTATTCTTTACAGGTGTAGTGAGTTTGTAGCTAAATTATTGACCTGTTAGTCTTATTAGCTTGCAGGATGTTCATGTTGAGGCTCATCTAATGTGTCTGTGATACTTTATAAGCTTCACAGGACACGAGGAGTAAATGAGACAACAAGCATGATATTGTATGATTCTATTTGTGACTCTAATTTCTGTGTTTTTGCTTTATTTTTATGACAGATCACCCTCCGCGTTACCCATACCAGTCCATCACTGCCCCATTTGGCTCAACTTTCCCTCCTTATCACATCCCAGCACCCACAGGGGCAAACACAGAAGTTGTCCCACCCCACCGCTCCCGCTCTCCTGCCTCTGCTGCCCCTTTGCCCTCAGCCCACCTTCATTCAAGGATGCTGGACGCAGACATCAAGCCACAGAAACTAGAGCCATCAAAGACGAGATCTTTTCTCAAGCAGGAACCCGGCGTGGAGCAGCCTCAGCTTAACATGACGCCAGACCCTCTGGGTCCTCTCCGCCGCCCGAGCTGTAGCCGTGTGGTGGCCAGCCAGGACAGAGAGGGAGACAGAGAACCCCAGAAGTCCCATCCTCAACCACTACCTCTGCGTGTCCCCAGCCCTCCAGTGCAACAAGCTGAAAGACCAGAAGAAGTCAGGGAGGAAGAGAAAGGGCAAATCAAAATGGAGGTGTCATCTTACTCCTGTCAGGCAGCATATCTCCCTCCTCCTCCACTCACAGAAGCTGAACCTAAACCAGAAGTCTTCAAGGATCCAGAACGATATTCATCGTGCATCACTGCAGATTCAGACAGCCAGGAGTTGGCTCAGATGTGTGCATCCACCAGCGCTGTGTGTGAACAAGAACAGCCAGACACTCCAATCAACTTGCACACTCCCAGTCAGAAAGAAAGTGTCACTGAAACTCCCGTTTATCCTCCTCCCACCTCCGAATCGCTGCTCCCACTGGTCAGCGGTCCTGAGGATCCCATGGCAGGTATGCTCGCTCTGCTGACGGCCAGTGAGATAGCCCAGGCCCGCGCCTGCACCCCACCCACCCCGACACTCATACCGCAGATAGAAAACCCTCTTGTGGGTGCAGACTGCAGCAGCACTGGTGCACTGGAGATGGTGGCGCTGGAGGGGATGGCCCTGCTTAGCCAAATGGCCCAGCGAGAGATGGAGCACATCAGCCTGGAACAAGGTGAGTCGATATAAGGGGGTGACAGGTGGGAAAAGGAAGGAGAATAAGGTGAGACGGGAGGAGTAGAGGAAATAAGTTGAAATTATGAAAAGATAAGAATAAAATATTAATATTCCTCAAATGTATCAATATTCTCTGCATCCCATTCAGATCTGACTTTAGAGGGTCTGGACTGTCTTCTCGAAGCAAGCAGGCAGATTTTGTTGGAGGCCATCGAGAAACAGTCTCACATTGATCTGCCCAGAACGCTGGACCCCAACAAGAAGTACAGCTGGAGGCAGAGGAAGGAGGAGCCGGTAAGATGAAGAACAATGTCATGGTCAGCCAGAGATGAAAATGTGCCAGTTTGTGAATCGAGACACTTTGCCTCTATTTTCTGCAGCTGTACAGTAAAATGTCTGTGGACGTGTTGGACGCAGTGGAAGTGGAATACCGTGTTCGCCTAGCTGAGCTGCAGAAGACGTATAAGGAGAAGCAGAGAGATCTGAGCAGGCTGCAGAGACGCAGAGACAAGCGGTGAGTGTCGTTTCACACAGCTCCCATACTTACTGTAAGATGAGTTAATCACGCTGCTGCTATTATTACACACCGATACACACCTGCAAAAAAATGTTCCCACGCCTCCATCCCAGACAAACACACACCTATAACTCTTTTATTCATATGTCAGTGAGCGTCAGCAGCAGGAGGACGAGAGGCGGAGTCTGACCAGACGGGGCAGAGGACGCCCCAGGAAGAGGAAACACTTGACTACACCTCCCAAACTGGACAGCAGGCCTGGAAAGTGAGTGAGGCTTTAACCAGTTTTTCTCCATGTTTTAGTTTTTGGCTTTATGGATGTTTGATACATACAGTGCAAATTTTCCTATGTCTCAGGGTGGGTAGGACGGTGCAATACTCAGAGGACTCTGAAGCTGGGGAGGGACAGAGGAAGAGGTTCCGGGTGTCCAGAGAGGAAGAGGAGACGGAGGCAGGAAGTGGAGGAGTGAAGGTGAAAAAGAAGAAAAAGAAGAAGAAGAGCTGGAATGACCAGGAGCCATCCACCAGTCATGCTCTGGAGGTAGGCCACTTGAAAGTGCATGATTTGATTTTGGCTGCAGTGTCGTGCCATCGTTAGGATTCATTAATAAAGTGTTTTTTGTGGTGTTGTTAGGTGTTGAAGGCGAAGCGTGGCCTTGTGTGTGAGCAGGAGCAGCTGGCGTCGGACCTCGACAGAGCGCTCTCGCTCTCGCAGCTCAGCTCACTCGGTGCGTCTCGCAAACTTACCTCCAACTCAAAATCAGACAAGTTGAAGGGCAAGTCTGCGGAAAGGCGGATGAAGGAGCACAGCATCCACTCCTCTGCCAAAGGAGGGAAACACAAGATGGCTGCCAAGGCTTTGGCTTCGGAGACCGTCCGGAAGGTGAAAGGTCAGAAGAAGACTGCTTTGTTCTCTCTCATGAGATCAGAGCTCAGCAGCTGCTCCAACAGTGAGTACCTGGAGGCGAGACATAACTGAGACTAATGAATATAGAATAACATCAGACTTATCCTATCTACCTCACACTTAACACTGTTATCTTGTTGTATGGAGAATCATTTCACATCTAACCTGAGTTGTGGACTAAAAGACCAGCAGGCTGCATGGACTTGGTGGCATTGTACTAGTAGTAGTGGTAGTGGTAGTAGCGGGGGTGGTGGTAAATATGGATACTTATCCTTGGTCAATTTTTAAAAAATGTAATATAAATTCAGGTGTAGTTTGAGGAATCCTCGCAGATGTTGTCATGTTGAGGTCAAGCAGAAATCCTCTCTTCCTCTCTGACTCTTTGCTTAGCGAATCATTAACTATACTTTCTCTGCACCAGACTCAGATTCAGAGGAGCACAACTCTGCTCGAGGGGGCTGGCCCCCTCTCTCAGGGACGCGTTCCCACGGCAACCTGACCAGGAAGAGGCGGTCTGCAACGTCGCCGACATCCCTACTGTCCAGTCAGAAGGCTCAGAAGAAGAAACACAAGCACTTATCCCTGCTGCTGGAGGAGGCGGGCCTCAGCTCCTCTGACGACTCCTTCGACCAAGGTTACTGACCAAATCTTACAGCTCCCCGCCCCTTGCTGTTGAGTCAGAGAGAAATGTGTCTTTGAGCCACGTCACAGCTTGTGTCTTTGTTTGCGTTTCGCTAAGGCAGCAGTTTTCAGACTGTGCTTTAGCTCGACCATCCCTACCTCTCTTGCTGCTGGCTTCTCTGCAAAGTTGCCTTTTTTTAAAAAAAAGAGTTTACCTATTTCTATGGTGTTTTTTTTATTGCCTGGATTGCAAACCGTGTTTTTGTAGCATTTGTACATTGAAAAATTGTGTGAATTGTGAGATTTTTTCATAAAGTTGTATTGCAGTTTGGTACCTATAAGCTTTATTAAAGGTGTTGATTTGATTGGCACAGAAAGCGAAGCGCTGTGGTCCTTGTGTCTGCTTCATCTGTCTGTCTGTCTCCGTCAGTCTGTCCAGCTGCCACTGCACCTCACACATCCTTTAGACTGCTCTGTTCGTCAAATATCCCTTCACTTCTCCTTGCAGAGGTTGGAAAACACTGTTCAGCTTAAGGTTTATATCTGGAAACAGAAACATTATATGTAGAGGATTAGTTGGAGCACACAGAGCTGAGTCTGATAGGACAGATAACATGTTTTTTTCCTGGTCAGTCATAAAATAAAGAGAAATAAGACCATTTTTTGAGAATGGTTAGTGAAATTTACATCAGACTAAATGTTTTGTATTGATGATGTGGTCTAGTTTTTTGGTGATGTGGGTGAAATAAATGAATTACTACTCATTCTAAACTTCTTGATGGCACCAATCATATCAGATGTTGGGGATATTTGGACAATAGAGCTCCTCCTCTGTGTCTACTAAACCTTCAAATAACCCTTTTCCCTTTACGTTGCTCTCTCGGACACCTTGCTCTGTCTTCTCACCTTTCCCTCCTCACCTTTGAACCCCTATCCCCCCGTCCTACCCATGATGCTTTGAGTGTCTCTCAGCTTTGTTCCATGTGCTTGTGCTGCTGCTGCTGCGACATTACAGAAGCTTGGCAAGGACAAGCGCAGCCTTGAGCCTACGCTACCTCGCTACGGCTAGTCTAAGCTGTGGCTAAGGCTTTGCTTAAGCTTGACTGTGCTAAGGCCAGGCTATGCTACGGCTAGGCTGCGCTTTCGCCGCTGCGCTGCCCGCCCTGCCTGAGGCCACACCCCTGTCACCTGCTCTGTAAGTAGGAAGTGCCCCTCCCTCTATTCTTCATTGACCGCTAACATGGGCTATGCTGAAATTGAACTACGTACACAGAACATTAACTCTGACCTCTTTTTTGTTTTTGTATTTTTATTGTTCTCACAAATTTAAGTTCATTAATGAGAGCCATGGTTACCCCCACTTACCCAACTTCACATCTCCTGATGCTTAAAGCTTGAAGGAAGACTTTTGATGCTGTGCTGGGACAGAGGATGTAACCATGGTTTCTCAAACCTTGTACCAACGTTATACCAAGGGGCGTCACAGGGCTGTCCTCTCAGTGCCTGCTTGTTGTATTGTCTGCTTGCTACAGTTAACACATAGTGAATTCACAGTACAACATATGCACCAGATTTGGCTCCTAAAATAACAACTTGAATTTAGTTTTTTGAATAGATAAAATTATTTTATTCTTGTCTGGAGCCACAATAAACTGTTTAATTCAGATAAGCCTCAAAATCAAATCAAGCTTTATTGTTTTGGTTTAAGAGTAATTTAACACCCCCTAAAAATCTTGCTTTTGCTGACCTCTCTTGGTTAACCTTCTCACCTTGCTGCAATGATGTACAGGTGCACTCCTGTACACCATGACATCACCGCTCGGTGTGGTTACAGGTCTAACAGACTTCAACCAGAGAGGGCAAAACACTGATTCAGTCTGGTGTTACGTTACTTTTTAATAAAAGTCTCCATAAACAAACATTACAGCTAATGTTACGACTGACATTTTACGCTTTAATGTCAGTAAGACAAAAAAAAAAAAAGAAGATATTTTGTCTGGTGGTTGAAGAGAGCCTGTACTGTGCATCCACCCTCAATGTTAACACTCTAACCCCTGAGGAGATGCTCCTCCTGCTCATCTGTTGCCATGGACCTAACTGCTAACCACCAGCAACACACAGCTAACCAGCAGTATGCTACACCGTGTGTGTGTGTGTGTGTGTGTGTGTGTGTGTGTGTGTGTGTGTCGGCCTGTCAGACTTAGAGGAAGAGCAGTTTTTCACTTCTCTCTCTGTCACATTCTCTGAAGGGGTTTTTTAAATAATAAATGTCATCTGAGTCAGAGTTTCAGCTCACATGGTCTCAGCATATGTATGTATGTATGTGTGTGTGTGTGTGTGTGTCAATGTGGCTCACATGCATGTATGTGGTAAATCCCAATTTTTCCTCCTGTATCTTGCTCACACAGCATTACAGTGTGAAGGCAGGGGACAGTCTGTCCATCTCCTCTCTCTCCACTGTTGTCTCTGATCAGCCTTAATGTTAAGATGTGGGACTGTGTGTGTTTGTGTGTGTATCTGGGAATTTGTGTAGTTAGTATGTTATTGTAAGGTTCAGGTGGCTGTGTCCTTTGACACAGGGCTTAATTCATTCTTTGTATTTAGTTTCTTGTCTTTGAAGAGTTGTATCTTGATCGTTTTTCTTTTCTTAATTAATTGTCTCTGTGGTGTCCGCAGTCAGTAGAAACAATACCAAGTGATTTGACCTTTGGCCCAGACCCGTGCTGCAGCCACATTCATCTCTGAGCTGAAAAATCTTTTCTCTTAAACAGAAACCTCAGAGGACGATGACGACAACGAGGATGAGTCCGATTCGAACGATGATGGTGGCTGTGAGGAGAGTGGGCTGGGTCTGCTGGCCAGGTTTGCGGCAAGTGCGCTCCCTGTCAGCTCCACCCCATTGAGCCTTCTCCATGACGGCAAACACCGCAGCAGGCAAAGCACTTTGGGTAACACAACACAACAGATGCAAATAAGTCGTCTTGTTACTAAGCATCATGTCTGTGAAAATGTTTTTATTTATTTATAATTTTGATTTGAGGATAAACCCCTTGAGCTGTAGCTGTACCCCCCTTGTAGAGAGGGAGTAGCAAACCCGAGCGTAGTGGACGGGCTGGGGTGTATGGTTTGACCATGACCTGGATTTAGTATGGGCCTGACCCATTCGCTCCACGGTAGGCAAATACCAGTGTCTTGAATCGGATTCGAGGAGCCACCCATAGCCAGTGCAGCGTCTGGAGGAGCAGTGTACTGTGGGAGAACTTGGATAGGTTAAGACCAGCCGAGCTGTGGAGGTCGGATAGGTACATGCTGCCATCTGGGTGTGTCATCTGCATATAACTGAACAGAACAAGTAAAACGTGTTTTTGGAAGATCATTAATAAAAATAGAGAAAAGTAAAATATAACCTTGTCGTACAGTCCCAAAACAAGGAAAAGAAAAAAAAGAGCTGGCTTGAAAATGATGATCATAAATACACATCCATGTACAAATTTGATCAGGGAGAAAAGATGCAGCTTCTTCTGGGTGACGGAACAGCCTTTGGTCGCCATTGACAATCACTTGCAGCGTAGATGGGTACGGCACTGAATATTTCATGCTGAGGTGTCTGAGTCTCTCCTTGACAGAGTCAAATTCCCTGCGTTTCTTGAATAGCCTGGCGCTGAAGTCTGGATAGATGTGAACTTGAGCTCCATTACACAAGAGCCGCTGCTTATTCCTTGCATCCTCACCTTGTCCTGAAAGGTTTTACCAGGAGTGACCTCAGACCAGCACTAGCTGGTGACTGAATGACTGGGGGAGTCAAAAGTTCTCCTTACCAAGAAGAAGCAGAATAAGTTGTTTCACCAAGCCAACCACGTCACGGCCCTCAGCTTTTTCAGGAACATGAATGAAATGAAGATTCAAAGATTGGCTCATCTTTTCAGCATCCTCCAGAGAGTCTCCACCTCCATCATGAACATTGTCCTCATTTGAGCTCTCTGTTCCAGTTCAGACACTTGTTCCCCAAGTGTAGTCAGCGATCCTTGAATTTTATTGGCTGACTTGGATTTTATCAGGGGTTTTTTTTGTCAAAATGGGCATTTCAGATTTGATCTGCTGTGTAACATTCAAACTTGTTTGAAGAGAGACCTTGTGCTGGCCTGTTGTGACATGTCCGCTTCAAGAAACTGCCAGACGACAGCTCCAAATTCCAAAATTAAGACAAAAATTGTAGGCCTGGGAATGAAGTTAACTAGTGATGCAGACAAAGCATGCAGCACACGTTCGCATAACAACGGCCATCTTCACGAATTCACAAAGATGACAATTCTGTATATTCATAAACAGAATGACCTTATTGTGGAAAGTAGCAACAAAACGAAAAGTAGAGAAAAACACAGTAATCTGTCTCCTTATTATATTTTTATACAAAATGTAGACAAACCTGTTCTCTGCACAAACTCGCCAGCTTTTACTAATTTCACAGGTTCCCCTGACAGCATTCCAGCCTTTAATTGTAATTTTTTGTGGTTGAGCAGGTTCAACGCCTGAGCGTTTATTCAGGATTGTGTTATTGATTCATGGTTAAATATCCAATAATTTCTAATTGTCACATCAGGGTGCATGTAATGATTCAGTCTTGAATTATGTATTAGTTTCAGATTGATCAATAGTCCTATTCGTGGCGTTATTGATTTCAGAGAACCTAATACCTGAGTTTATTACTGGCTGCATGTTTATGGGAGGAGCCTGTTTCTGTACTGTGTGTGTGTGTGTGTGTGTGTGTGTGTGTGTGAGAGAGGGACACAAAGAGTTTTTACGTCAGGTGACCCTCTCCTCTCCCCCATCAGGGTCGTCAGAGTGTGAGTGGTCGGACTCTGGCTCGGACCTGCGGCTGAGGAAGTTCCCCTCCCTGCTGCACGGCAAGCGCTCCGCCCCAGAGCTCCCCCTGTTGCCCCCAGCAACCCGCCGCATCGACCAGACCAGCCCCACCAAGCGAGACAAAGCGCAGCCAGTCGAACGCAAGCCCCTGCCCAAGACACGCCCCTCGCCCCGCTCGCCCCGGCAGTTTAGCTTCGACCTCCCCTCTGGCTCCGGGGTCGGAGGCTTCAGCGAGGACGAGGGCTGGAACCGAAGACGCAGCGAGAGGATTTTCCTCCACGATGCCACCACCTCAGCCTGTCAGACGTCTGTGTCAGCCTCCACTTCCATCAGTCAGAGCTCCTCCTCCAGCTCGGCCCCACCTCTCACCCCGAAGCCCGCCTCCAGGCCCAAGCCCACTCCACCCATCAGGGAGGGGAAAGATGTGGTGAAAGTACGTTAATAATTCATCGGGTTGTTGTTCACCAGCTGAGACTGAAAAACAAAGAGACTTGTCTTTTTTTCTCCCCTCCCTTCTTTACTCATCTCCCTTTTCTTCTCTGTTACTGTTTCACTCTTCTTCACTCCCTCAAACTCTGGTTCCCTCACATCCTTTTGTCTCCCTCGACACCTCTGTGCAAGAGTGTGTGTTTAAGTGTGTGTGTCAGAGTGCCAGCAGGGTTTCCCAGTACTTCAGTCACTGCAGCACTCCCCTGCTGTCTGTGTCGTGTTGCTGACAAGAAAGGACAACTGCAGGAAGCCTGGCAGCATCCCACCCTCAGTGTGTGTGTGTGTGTGTGTGTGTGTGTGTGTGTGTGTGTGTGTGTGTGTGTAACGATATAAATCTGTCCAGTAGATCCTCAATACTGTCATCCATAAGCATGTTTTAATTCGGTGTGTTGTGACTTTTGAAAACCAGAAGAAGAAGCTGAAGGACTCTCCACTGCCTGTGAGCCCATCCACTCTGTGCAGTCCAATCACAGACGGCCCCATGCCTCTGAGCCTCAGCCCGGCACGCAAGAGCCAACCAAAAGCCAAGACCAAGGCCAGAGAGGTCAGTGGGATGATGGATCAGCTGCAAAGCCATAATGGATGTGAACTTGATTATCCTGGCAAGGACAAAACCAGAACATTTTAGTTATTAGACCTAAATGTACACACACGCACACAGCATGCTTTCTAGCTTGCTGTGTTGCACAAACACATGAACAAACAATAACAATAAGAATTTAACTGTTAACTTCTGTTGTAATTAACAGTTTTGTTCTGTTAGTGAGAGAGAAAAAAAGTAAACCTCTTGTTTTGTGTGATTTCTGCCAAAGTGTTGCATTGCTCTCCATCTGCCACCAGCCAAAACTGGAGTTTGTTTTGGAAACACGAAAGGCAGCTGAAGTGTGTGCAGAGCTCTTTGTGGTGGCAGAGCAGCAGAAAAAAATTGTGTGTTCAACAGCATAAGCACTGTAATATGTCGCCGTTTCACTTTGAAAAGTTTTTGTGGGCTACCACAAATGAACCTGAAGCAGCAGGTTTCATTTCATCACCAGCATCATAACTTTTCAATATTAAATGTCATCGGGGGGTTTTGGAATATAAACTAATACGTTTGAGGCAGTTGGTATTTTAAATGGATGATTAGTGCCGTGAAATTAGAGCCCTTGTGTGTGTTTTTGCAGCCTTCCAGGGGAGCGGTGAGCCGGCTCATGGAGAGCATGGCGGCAGATGAAGACTTTGAGCCCAACCAGGACAGCAGCTTCAGCGAGGACGAACTCCTCCCACCGCGCAGCAACAGCGTATCAGAGAGGTCCTCCACACCTGGTCAGTACACAAAGACACCAGCTACTGCCGCTGCTTCCAGACATGCTTACACTGTAGACGCTGACATGCTTATTTACTGCATGTGTTATTGTGTTCAGCTCCAGTGCAGTGTGTGCTGGATAAGGACTCTCTGGTGGACGGCCTCAGAGTTTTGATCCCGATGGACGACCAGCTGCTGTACGCGGGACACGTGAACACTGTACACTCCCCTGACATGTGAGTACACACGAGCAGACATGTAAACCTCAGAGGGTAAAAAAGACAGGAGCACAGTGATTGATGTCAGCCTTTTAATAGTGGAAATGCACACATCTGTTTGCACTATTAAAAGCTGCACATCAATCAGTGTGCTCCCATTTTCTTCCCCTCTAAAGTTTGCTGTCCTTGATTTGAGAAGTACCTGATTCAGCTGCACATGGCTGGAAGAACCCCCAGATACATAAACCTTTCCTACATGCAGGGACACTTTCTGTTTTCTTAAAGAAGTAGTTTGACAGTTTGGGAACGTTTCTTGCTGAGAGTTAAATGAGAAGATTGATGCCTCTTTCATATCTGTGCACTAAATATAAAGCTACAGCCAGCGGCCGCTTAGCTTAGCATAAACACTTGAAGCAGGGGGGAACAGCTAGCCTAACGCAATTGTTGTTTTAAACGTTTTTTTGTAGTGATTAAACAAACAAGATATATCGTGTTAATTAGCAAGATTTACAGGTGCCAGTAGGCAGTTACCTTTGGACAGACCCAGGCTAGCTTTTTCCAATCTTTTTGCTAAGATAAGCGAACTGGCTGCTGGCTGTAGCTTCATATTTGGCTTACAGACATGAGAGTGGTGTCAGTCTTCTCATCTAACTCTTGGCATGAAAGCAAATAAGGACATTTTCCTTTAAACATGCACAAACTTGCATGCACACAGACACAAAGCATTACATTTAGATCTAATTTTGGTCATTTAGCTGTGGCTCAAATCCAGAGTAGCTTAATTAAAAGGAAACAAACAGACTAAAGCCCTGTTCAGACGGGATTAATATTCCAGGGGGATGCAGGTATTAGTCGTGCTCCACTCTGGACAACGTCTGAGCCTGAGCCTGAGCCAAAGCACCACAGTGGGAGTTAGTAATAGATAACACATTCCCTGGCCTGCTACACACCAGAGCAGTCAGAATCCAGATAAAGATGGAGTGCTGTCTCACTGACCCCAAACTGCTGACCCCCGCCCTTTTCCCACATTTCCTCCCTGCAGATACAGCGTGGTGGTGGAGGGGGAGAGAGGGAACCGACCGCACATCTACTGCTTGGAACAACTGCTGCAGGAGGCTGTGAGTAAACCGGATCACATATGGATCCTCTACATTTACACAAGACTGAATGCTCCTCTCTCTCTATTTCTAGTGATGCATGAGGTGTGAGACACTTTGAGGATTTAGAAAAGTGACAGCGTTATGTGCAAAGTCTGAAATATAAAGGTTCTTCTGTGTGTGCAGATCATCGATGTGAAACCTCCATCCGTGCGCTACCTCCCAGAGGGCACCCGCATCGCTGCCTACTGGAGCCAGCAGTACCGCTGCCTTTACCCCGGCACTGTTGTCAACGGTACAGCACGCGAACACACCCACCGCTTACATGATATGATTCACAATCCACTTACATGGACAATTTAATTGTAGCTGGCAGCACAAACAAACGTAACACATCTTAACAGAGCTTCAGTGTATGAGGTTTATTACTCTGAAGAGGCAGATGGTAATGGGAACATAACTGGTCTGGGTTCTGCTCTCATTGAACACGTTCAGCTCAGTGAGCTTTGCTGCAATAAGAACAATGTTGCTTGAGTGACTGGAAGTGACACAGTTATACAAATCACATGCGTTACAACAACAAGGTGTTTTTAATCTCTAAAATGTGTCAAAATCAAATGTTCTCTGCTTACTTGTGACTGTTTTTTCCCCCAAACAGGAAGTTCAGATATCGATGAGAATGACGATCTCATCACAGTGGAGTTTGACGATGGTGACACAGGCCGCATCCCACTCTCCCACATCAGACTGCTGCCGCCAGACTACAAGATCCACTGTGAGAGCACGCATGCACACACACACACACACACACACACACACACACACACACACACACACACACAGTTGGTGGGCAGCATCATCTCAGTCAATCATGGCCTCATTAGACTTTTCTTGTTGCCACTCTGTTCTCTGTTGAAGCAGCACTTTCACATGCAGTCATAGATTCAAATTTCATCTTACCCTCACTGCTTGGTTTGAACTTTGATATATTTACTGTGTGTGTGTGTGTGTGTGTGTGTGTGTGTGTGTGTGTGCGCGCGCATGTGTAGGCCTAGGATGACGCCTGTCTGCATTTGCATGAATGCTATGCGTGTGTGTTGATGGTTTTATTATAAGTGTTTTCCCAGTGGAGTGCTGCTCACTCACGGCTATTCCGGTACATCACTACTCTACACCAGTGTGCATATATATATATATATATATATATATATTTGTTTGTAAGTGGATGTGTTTTCTAAGTCTAAAGCCTGGTTCAGGCTTCGTGAATGCCCACATCAAATACAGTGAGGGAAACAGATTCCAAAAGGAGAGAAATGAAGCACATTTCTTACAAAAATACACAAATATACCAAAATATTTATTGAGCACGGAGCTCCAAGCACCTTGTTACATTACAGTCTTTTTCTTTGTGGGCGCTTTTGTTGATTTCTGCGCATCAGAAGCTGGTATAAATATTTTTCTTTTTGCAAACAAGGTTCTTCCAACATGTTGATGCTTTATGAGAGTGCACACACTCAAAAACACATAACGGTGTCCAAAATAGCAGACAATGTTGAAACATTGCAGGTAACAGTCATGATGAAAGCATGAGCAGCAGATATGTGAAATTCTTCTGATAAATCATAAAGTCCTGCTGGCCCTCTGCTTCTGTCCAGGCGCTGAGCCGTCCCCTGCTCTGCTCGTGGCCAGCTGCTCCAGGAGGCGAGTCCGCAAGTGCAGCAAAGAGGGCAAAGAGGCGGCGACAAAGCCAGAGGAGGCCGCTCCAAAGATCAAAGGAAAACCTGGTCGCAAACCCAAACCCAAACCAGGTGAGCTAATCAAACTGCTTCCTCAGGAGTGATAGAGGGATTGATTGAATAGTAAAAGTCGGCTCACTGTGGCTGGAAGCTTGACGCTAGTATCATCTGCTGCTTATCCTACTAATAGAAAAGATCCAATTCTATTTGACTCTAATGTATCAGTGAAATGGTTGGTGGAAACGATGAGTTTCACAGAAATGATTGACCACAAGAGTAAAATCTGTAGGAAGAAAGAAAGTAAAGGTGATGTTTCCCATGGGAGGTAAGAATAATGGAGTGGGTGCTTAAAGTAAACCTAGTGCAATGTACATTAAGCACTGCCATCACGTTTGCCTTTATTTGAGATGTGCTGCCTTTTGCCTTCTTTGAGTAATGCCATGGGACCAGTACAGGACTGCGCACTGGAGCCAAATGTGTCAGCATAACGTCATAAAAAAGAGATGGATTTGACTTTTATTTGACTCAGTCCTCATCATGGACGTGCAGTGTGTTGACGTGCCTTACCTTTCCATTTAAAACTGTTGGAAATCGGTTTCAATTATGTTGATTATTAGGATTTTTTCTAAAGATATTTTTGCCTTTATTTGTGACAGTTTAGAGAGAGACAGGAAATGCGGGAGATTAGGATAGGATTAAAACTAATAGAAATGAATAACATGCAGTTTGTTGCTGTCATTATTTTAACATATTTATCATAGAGGCCATTAAAGAGCAGAAATCAAAAATGCTTTTTTCGTGTTTTGATGAGTCTTTTTAAAACAACCGAACCAACAAAAATAGCTCAAGGCTCAGACAGATCTTTAATCAAACATCTCTTATTTGACCACTGCTGTCATCTCGGTTTAATGAATTTGCTCAGATGGCTTCGTTGTTGTTCTGTAAAGCTCCGAGTCTATTACTCTAGCTCTAATATATGGCATGTTGCATGTCTGATTTGCTGACACTGGCCTTGTTTCTACTTGGTAAGCAGTTCTGCTGAAATGCAATGTTTTCATTTCAGCATTGTTTCCTTGCTGATTTGTGTACCGTTCTCAGCATGTGAAGCTGCAGACCACAAGAATCATGCGGCCACACAATGAAAGTGTCAGCATATCCAGTGTAAACCCATTTACAGTGTAGTTTGGCCAAAAATCGGCTAAACTTTTTGGTTGTTTTTCCATCTTCTTTTTTTTCAGAGACCTCTATAAACCCAGATGGCCAGGAGAAAGCTGATCCTCCATCTTCCTCCACCCAGCTCTCAGAAAGACCCCAGGCTCCGGCCAAGCCTTCCCAGGACAGGACCTCTTCTGTCCAGAAGGTGGCTCAGGAGAAGCCCCGGCCTGCATCACGGCCAACAATGGGAACCCAGGCAAAACCGAGCCGCAAAAGCTCCACCACATCCCCCGCAAGTAGCCCAACTCTTCCCAACCCAGTGCCCAGGAAGTCCAGCTCAGCCCAGCCTCCTGCTCCTAAACCAGCCCGCGCTCTCCCTCCCTCCCTCTACCCCTCCACCTATGGGAAGGTCCTGACTGTGGATCTGTACAGCGAGCCCAACCTCAGCTCATACAACAACCAGCGCAGAGAGAGAGAGAATACCAGCAGCGTCAGTCCCACCACCAACAGGCCAATGTCCAGACCCAATATAGTAGCATCATCCACTGCATCCAAGCCAAGTGCTTCGTCCACGCCCAGGCCCAGTTCTGCTTCCACACCCAAAAGCAAACTCTCCTCGGACCATCACAGCGGCTCCAGACCCAGCCTCAGCTCTGGTCTCATACCCACCTCCATCTCCAGGCTGTCAACGGGCAAACCCGGCTCTTCACTGACTCCCAGACCTTCATCGTCTTCATTGTCGTCGTCATCTGCCCTCAGATCCAAACTGAAGATGCCGTCCGACCAGCTTTCCTCCAGCTCCAGACCCAGCCCCATCCCCAGACCCAAGCCCAGCTCCGGGCAGAGTGACGTGGGCTCTGTGGTGAGGCGCAAGCCCCTGTCTGCAGAGCCCCTCGTGAAGCTCGACCATGAAGGTGTCACCTCCCCCAAGACCAAGAAGACCAAGGCTCTGATGTTGCTAGAGGGCCGGGGCGTCAGACGAGACCACACCCCCATTACCACAGCCTCAGCCAATCAGAAACTCCTAAAGGGTAAAGTGAGAGTTCCAGACAGAGAGACTGGCCTGCCAGAGAAGGACTCCACCTACAAAGCGCAGATGCTGGCTAAGGAGAAGGCAGATAGTCGTGGAAGTGGTGGTAGAGTACAGGAGATTGACACAAGAGAGGAGAAAGGTAAAAAAGAGGAGAGAAAGGAGGTGGAGAAAAGAGAGGGGAGAAAGGAGGTGGAGAAAAGAGAGGGGAGAAAGATGAAAGAGGAATCTCAGAGTAGCAGCAGCTCAGAGTCGGAGGAAGAAGGGGAGAAAGGGAAGAAGAAGTGCAAAAAGAAGAAATGCACCTCAAGTTGCTCTTCCTCCTCTTCATCCTGCTCTGGTTCCTCCTCATCTTCTTCATCATCGTCCTCTTCGTCGTCCTCTTCGTCCACTGATGACTCCTCCTGCAGCTCAGATGAAGAGAGGACCCCTACTCCCCCACCAGGCCCCGCCTCCCCGCCTCCAGTACAGGACAAACCGAAAGAAGAAACAAAGGAAGAAGAAGAAGAAGAAGAGGTGAAAGAGGAGGCGGAGGTAAAAGAGGAGGAAGAAGAGCTGTCTCCTCCCTCACAATCTCCCTCCCCTTCAAGCTCTCCAACTCCTGCTGCTCCTGTTCCAGCTAAACCTGCTAAACCAGCCACCGGGAAGGGCTCCGGGCAAAGGGGTCGTCCTCCGAAACCAAAGCCCAGCGGAGGAGAGGGGAAGGTGGGGAGACCAAAGCGGAGGGAGGGGGTCCATCTCCCCACAACCAAGGAGCTGGCTAAACGGCAGAGGCTTCCCAGTGTGGAGAACAGGCCCAAAATCTCTGCTTTCCTTCCAGCCAGACAGCTCTGGAAGTGGTTTGGGAAACCCACACAGGTGAGGAGAAAAATCACTCATAAATAGAACAATTCATGGTCAGATTTTGAGAAACACCCACACTGTATCCGTCCAAATGTCCCTCCTTTCAATCTGTGACCAGCCTGTCCTCTTCTGACCCCCCCAGAGACGTGGCATGAAGGGCAAGGCTAAGAAGCTCTTCTATAAGGCTATTGTGCGTGGCCGAGAGATGATCCGCATCGGTGACTGTGCTGTGTTCCTGTCCGCCGGCCGGCCCAACCTGCCATTCATTGGCCGCATCCAGAGCATGTGGGAGTCATGGGGCAGCAACATGGTGGTCAGGGTCAACTGGTTCTACCATCCAGAGGAGACAAACCCCGGCAAGAAACTCACCGACAAGAAGGTAGGAGTTTTTAAACCAGTTCTGAAATTAAACTAAATCTACATTGGTTGTCATTTTTACGTTACAAAACTTTGCGCCTTGATAAATCGCTATCTGAGAATTTAGATTTGTCATTCAGTAAAAGATAATTTTGTTTCTTGAATTATTTCATCTGAATAGCAGCAGGTCTTATTCACAAGTGTTTTAACCCATATTTCATTCCAATAAATCGAATTGATTAAAGGAGAATGATTTAGTTCAAATTCATAACTAATAGAACAGTGCAAATATAGTGCTAGTATATCATTAAGAAACTATCATGAGAAGCTTGATCTTGACTTTTTTAGTATTGCAGGTGTGATTCATTCATTAAGTAAAAGAAACGCACATCAGACTGAATACATTTTTGTGTATGATCAGTTTGAAGCTTTGTGCTAAGACTTCTTTCCTCTCCAGAACTGGGATCAGATGTGTGGTCAGTCTTTACCAGCAGCGCTGCACTCTTCTATCCAGAGGAAAGACTTCATGGAGGTGAGAGAAAAAAACAACAACTATTTTATCTGTGTTTTTCAGCTCTGATCTTCAGGCTTCAAAACATCTGGTGATTGTATCATAACCATAAAAGGGAGATTGCATAATATGGAGCCTCAAAACCGATTAAATGTAAATGTCAAAAATATCAATAATCAATAATGCTGTTAGTTAAACAATTACAATTCAGTGTAAAAGAAAATATAACATTTTATACTTTTCATTTCACCTCCAATCAGCTGGTAAAATGCATTTTATTGTTTTCATTTACCCACAATCACTTGCTGAAATCAATCAAAACTCTTCTGTTTATCTTTTACGCATGCCATTCATTTCACAACTCCTTTGTTTTCTTTTTCTTTTGGTCTTGAGAGACATTTTGTCATTCATCTGTTTTCTACTACTTTTCCAAGCGGCGTGATGTATGTGAACCTCCAAATAGGGTTACCTAGCTACCTTTGTTAGCATTAGTCAGCTGGCTACTGTTAAAGGGTTTGTACAGTGATGTTACAGCAGTACAGTGTATAGATGATGACATTATGTACACTGGCTGGTGTAGTTTTATGACTAGGGTTCGCCTCAGCCTTAGGTAGCTAGCTGAAAAGGCTGGTGTAGTGTGTTTAGCCACCTGTTAAGCTAGCTAGTCACACATTCCCCTCAATTGCTCCACTGATGTTTTAATTTACTTTATCAACTGATTGGGGGCAATTTCCAACTGATTGGAAATTAAGGGAACAAGTTGTTGTTTTTTAAATTCTCCATTTAATTATGTAATTAAATGTCAGTTCAGTTATATTTCTGACTTGTCTGATAACGTTTTACTATGTTTTGTCAGTTTTGGGGCTCCACAGACAACAGATGGATGCAGTTAATTGTCTAGTCTGGTAGAAAAGAAGCAGGCGTTTCCTCCATGATATAAACGGTAGAATAAAAACCTCTGTCTCTGTCACAGCGCGCCCTCTACCAGTCGTCTCACAGCGACGAGAATGACGTGCAGACGGTCAGCCACAAGTGCCTGGTGGTAAGCGTGGAGGAGTATGAGCAGATGACCCACACGCGCCGCTACGCCGACAGCGAGGACCTCTACTACCTGGCCGGCACCTACGAACCCACCACCGGCATGATCTTCAACACCGACGGAGTCCCGGTCATCTGCTGAACAAACACAGAAATTCACTGCGAGTTGCTGAAACCAAATCATGACCTGGATCACAAACTTTGGACCTCACTGAGGAATCAAACCTAGCCCGTGATCTTTCCAAGTCTAATCACTGATCTTCATTCATGATTGATCTTTCATGGCCGCGACTCGATGAACTCAACCGCTCCGATACCACGATACACTTGGAGCAGGCTGTCATGAACAGCTACTACTACAGAGACGGGAGACACTATAGACAGTATTAAAAGGAACAAGTCTCCTGAAACCTTTGCACACACAGACTCCATTTACACGGACTGTCCTGCTTGTTGTTGTTCATGGGAAAGCTTCAGAACACACACGAGCTCAGCAGTCTCCTTTTACATGTAAATAAACCCTTCATAAACACGTACTTACACTCACACATGCACAGACACGTGTAAATACTCACCTCCATGTAATACACACACAGTTATATAGAGGAAAATATGAGTGTTTTATTTTCATGTAATAGATTTATGTCAGAGTACTTTTTTCTAAAGAGGTAAACAGTCTAGAAGCTTTAATGAACTGTGAATGATGATACAGGAGAGAGGCCCGACAGACACACACGCTGGTGATGTGACGTTGTGATTATGATGTTGCCGTGGTGATGTTACAGTCATGTTACAGTCATATAAATGTATCTACCGAACAGCAGGAGCAACAGACGCAAAGATAGAAAGAGACGCACAGAAAGAGACAGAGGTAGAGACTCCTTCCATTGCTGTCCAACAGAAAGCACTTAACAAAAAAAAACACTTAAAGTCTACCCTCCTTTTAATTTAACCCCTTCAATTCCCTTTGACAATCCTAACTCGGGCAGGCAAACCGTCCGTGTGCTACTAAAACTTCTGACTCCCTCAGACTCAGGCTTAAAGAGAGAGGAAGGAATCTTTGTACTATTAAAAGCACTTCCCATTTCATCTTTGAGTTCCTTATCTTGAAGGAAAAATCCACCCTGAAAACACTTAAACACTACGAAACAAGAAACAGCTGCTGTTGATGTATCTTTGTATGTTGTTGTTTGCCCGTTTTTGCACTGAGGTCGGACAACAATACGGGGAGAAATAGACCCTAAAGGAGGCAGAGACACCAGCCTCAATAAAGAGCTACAAGATTTGGGGTCTAGAGGGTTGTTCAAAAGCATTCTGGGAAAGGTAGGACACCTTTGTGTCATCAAGAAAAGTAAACTACAACTCTTGATCACAAAGTAACTCCACGAATGCATTGAACAAGACGAGCTGGTGTATTAGCAGTGTAGGAGTCCCAGAGGGTGGATTTTTCCTTTTTCTTAAGGTGTTTTCAGGGTTGTAAACATTGCAGTCAGTCCAAGATGCATCAAGGTCATGGCACTGGTAGTCAGTATGAAGCTGCCAGCACTGATTAGATCAACATAATTCAATTTTAACAGCCATCTTTCACAGTTTGGCTTCATCCGTTCATTCTGGCTGCAGCGTTTCCAACCTCTAAATGTCCTGTGTTCGATGTGTTTTATTTTTCCTTTGCTTCTGCTGTTTTTTTACGGGTGTCTGTCTCACCCATGTTTGGTCATATTTCCCCTCTGAGCAATCATCTTTGACATGAGTGCACTTTGAATGAGCTCCGCTGCAGAGGAGACTCTGTGACTGGGAGTCTTGTATGTCTTCCTAGAGTATTTACTAAACCCCCCTCCCACCGCTCTGGCTGCCTCTCCTCTGCGTGACGCCCCTTCGGCCGTTCTTAATAAACAGATAAACGACCACCCCCCCCCCCCCCCCCCCCCCACTTTACACGTTCTTCTTTTTGCCTCTCTTAGCTGCTTAGGGATTTTATTCTACGTGCCTAGTTTTAACCATTTTTAGGGTGAGACTGTTGAATGTCGTGCTCAGGGTTGTGAGCGTTTGGGCGGCCTTTACTCTCCCAGGCCTTATGATGATGATGATGATTCGCCAAATCTCGCTTAGGTCCCGCCCCCTTACCCCCACCACCAGATTGGTATTTCCCCAGTCTGCTGATGTCAGGAAACACCATTCTTTGTGATTTATAGTTTAAACAAACCTCCGTTCCTGAGCTCTTAATTCACTTAGCTACACTATTGTGTATAGAGTTTGTATCAGATGTATCACTGTCTATGTACAGTATATAGTATACTGTATATATAGTATATATCTGTGATTATCATGTTGATTTTCTTGTATGTTTCTTACCACGTTGCCCTCTCTCTGCTTTGCTGCAGAGATTGATGATTGTCTTGTTGATATTCAATAGGTTTAATATTTTCTACTCTTTTGAGATCTGTTGGTTATGTCTGGATTCGTCTGATTATATTATAGGATATATAATATTTTTTACTCACTCTGAGATGGCTGTCTGGTGGACGACCCGAGATGTTAATGTTGTTAATGTGACATTTCCTCCGATAAATGACAAAAGACGTCTGCCAGTGCAGTGGCGTGTCAGTACACATTCATATAAAACAGACATGCTAGTCGCCCAGAAAAGGAAACGTTTGATAATGTGCTGCTAGTCTATTAGTATTGAAAGTGATTTAACCAGGTACAGAGCGACTCTATGTGTTGTTTTCTGAGGTTACTCGATCGATTGATGCCAGAAAATCTAATCTGCTAAAGCCCCACCTACTCCACAAGCTGCTGCTTTCGCGTCTGCTCCCCCCGGGGGCTGAGACCCGACCGAGCGTCCCCGTCTGAAACTCGCATCTCTGCAGACAAAAGTTCAAAAAGTTCTGAGTGACAGTTGACCAAAACTGATCTCCCATGTAATGAGCACACTGGTCGCTCCGGTGTTTGCAAAGTGGCCAAGTTAAAGTGCCCGTTATGAATGTTTGTTTACCCCTGGAGCTGCTAAAGCACTTTTTTTCTGTATGTGTGTGTGATGGAGGGAGACTGATAAGACATCCCACTCTTATCCTCTGGTATTACCACACACAAACACACACACATGCACACACTTTACACACCTTTGTAACCCTTTAAGGTGTGTGTTATTGCCTTCCAATCTCTATTTGCCCCCTATCTCCATCCAAAGCCCAGCCTTAGGCCTTCAAACACACACACACACACACACACACACTTATTGCCCACTTCGCCTTCATTTTCATTTGGTGTCATATGTTTTAAGAGCCCAACTTTGTATATGTTCTTTTTATCGCCGTCTCTGTTTTACTTTGGCTTGTCTTTCAAATTTGTGTTTTTGCTGTGATTTATTTTTTCAACTCTGTGTAATTTTTTTTTTTTTTGCATGTTTCCGTCTTTATTTTTTTCTTCCCTTGCTTCCCCTCTCTGAACAATCGTCCACGCCTCTCAAGCAATACTGCTGACAGGCACTGGGAGCTAGCTGCTAGAGAGAGAGAGAGAGAGAGGAATGGGAGAGAGAGCATAAGAGAGAATGAGAGAGAGAGAGAGGTGGACTGGAGGCTGGTTCTTCGTCTGCTGTTCCTTCAGTAACGTTATCGTCCTGTTACAGAAAAAAAAGAAAAGATTATTTTGAAAATAAAAAGAAAAATCATCTAAGTTTTGTAAATGATCCTTCACCGTCGAGGGGAGAAAAAGCTATCAGAATATACTTTGTACACATGTCTAATCTTGTAAAAATGCAAAAAGAATACATTTTAGAGATAAATCTGAAAACGGATATATTCTGTCACCCTATACTGTATGTGTAAGGAAATGTTTTTTTTTCTTTTTTTTTTACAGACAGCAACCACGTTTATCAGTGTTTCTTTTAAATTGTTTTACTCAATATTTTATAGTTAATCAATAAACAGATGGAACTGTACTGTTGGTGGTCTGTGAGTCTCTGGCATGAACAACAAACTCTTTCTTTAAGCTTTGATATCTTTTGATGACAATTGTGTTCCTTTCAAACAGCTAAAACAGCTGCACTTTCATCCCTCTCTTTGTTTTCTTCACTTCAGGGAGCTGGGACACAGGATTCATTTTGAATTTCAGTCCCTGAAAGACATTTCTAAGGAAAATGTTTCATTTTGGGAAATACGCTTATTTGCTTTCATGCTAAAAGTTAGAGGAGAAAATTGATGCCTCTCTGAAAGTCAAATATATGGCTACAGCCAACAGCTGGTTAACTTAGCATAACATAAAGACTGGAAACAAGGGAAACCGCTAGCCTGGCTCTGTCCAAAGGTAACAAATCCACTTGCCAGCACCTCTAAAATTCACTGAACATGTTACATCTCATTTATTTAATCCGTACTAAAACGGTGTGTGGGGTTTTGTACAGGGCTGTTTCCAGGAAGTTACTGCTCTCGGCCAAGAAATAGTCAGGCACATAACTGTCCATAAAATGGTGAGTTTTCTCATTTCAGTTTTTGTACAAACTGAATAAACGAGACATAACGTGTTAATTTGTGAGCTGTAGAGGTGACGGTAGGTGGATTTTGTTACCTTTGGACAGCCCTGCTATCTGTTTCCCCCGTAAGCGAAACGGCCAGCTCTAGCTTCATATTTGCCATACAGACATGAGTGGTATCAATCTTCTCATCTAACTCTGCCAGAAAGCGAATAAGCATATTTCCCAAAATGTCAAACTAGCCCTTAATAGTTCATATTAAATATTCAGTTTATTCCACCTCCGCGCTGATCTTTCTCCTCCATCACCTCCTCTCCTGCAGTTTTCTCTGCCACCAGAAGAAGCAGCTCACTCACCTAAATTAGCTGCTCTCGTGTTTTGTTTTTTCCCTTTGCTTTTGTGCCTGGGTTCAGTTTGTGTGGACTGCCGCTTTAATCAACAGTGGACTCCATCAGGCCTCCATTTTGGCAGCCCAGTAATGAAGCTGCTGGTTGTGATAAAATGGAGGAAAGTTCAGCTTCCTCTGCTGAGCTGCAGAGCTGACCACAGGAGACGCATTTTCCACCGCTGACCGTTCATGACTCTGCCCTCAAAGAGCTGGCAAAGGTGTGTGTGTGTGTGTGTGTGTGTGTGTGTGTGGGGCTTTTGAATTCCTGTGTGTCCACGTGTAATTAAATCTTTGCTGACATGAACTGAGTGTGTGTGTGTTCCTGTTTCACAGTGAGAGCAGCAGTCAGGGGTTTGGCCGCCTCTCTGTTTCCCCCAAAGGACCAACATCAGCATAACATCAGAACCTGCTGGGAGCTTCCTCTGACACACACACACACAGATACAGTGCACCAGCACAGAAAGGTATCCACACTGCCTAACATACACTGGCACACACACGCTCTCTCTCCATCCTACCTCAGCAGCGCTGTACACACCCTCCTGTGGGAGTGTCAGCATGCAGGCTTCTGATTGGCCGGCATCACATGAACAGAGACATTCTATTGGCTGAGGCTTCATTGCAGCTTAAACACAGGGAGCCGAGACGCAAGTGTGTGTGTGTGTGTGTGTGTGTGTGTGTGTGTGTGTGTGTGTGTGTGTTTGAACTCATTACTGTTGAATCCCCCACCTCTCTTTCTTTACTCCTCAGCTCTTCCAGGCAGCCGTGTGTGTGTGTGAGTGAGAGAGAGTGGGTCGCATACACCGGTTTCCCAGGAGACAGGTATCTAAGTGAGGGGGCGTTCAAACGCACACTGAGCACAAACAGTTTGAAAGGGTCGTTATTCAGACTGGAGTCTGCTCTCAGACTTTCAGAACATTGTGTTTGTCCTTCAACTCTGTTTTGTCAAAAAGAGTTTTCTGTATTCATTTCCATCCACGCTCTACTTTCTCCTCCTTCCCTCTTCCTGTGTGTCTGTCATTCTTTCATTCTCACATCCAGCCCTCTTTCTCCTCTGTTTTCTTACGCAGGCTGAGATCAGGAGGTCTAAAAGGACACTGGACTGGATGTCAAATACAGGACTGTTTGCTGCCAGAGACATCAACCTGGAGACACCTGAAGCCTTAAATCTTCATGTTATTGTCCCTCTCCTTCATGGCAACAAAAACATGAAGCTGAAAAAATTGTTTTGGGAAATACCCTTTTGTAGTTAGCTGATAAGATCAAAACCACTCTAATGTCTGTGTGTTGAAGCGGCTGACATCGATATTCCTACAGAAACAACGGATAAAATGACAACAAACAAGCTCAGGGGTCGCTCGGAGTGACGAACCCAACGAGAGTTATCACCTGCTTCTGCAGTTCCCCTCAGCTCTACTGAGCTCTCTAGCATCTTTCAGCTCTTTGTTTTGGTTTTACAGCCCTCAACTTTACTGTTTTGTTTTGGTTTCACATTCACTGCTCTCATGAACCCCGTTTCCAGTCCCTGCAGGCAGTTGTAAAAATACACTGTACACTACCTCAATCAAACAGCAGACAAACACAGTTTAGAGACATGGTGAACATAGTGGAGCATTTAGCAGCTAAACAGCCAGATATTTCCCTCAGAAGCAAAAACAGAGTGAATATTGGACTTAACATTCATCAGGTGGCCATGAACACAACTCCAAATGAATGCTAATGTTGCTCCATAACTGCTGGATGTGGAAACAGACAACTGTCATCTTTTAAGCCCTCATCACAGGTTGCATCGTGTGTGTGTGTGTGTGTGTGTGCACTTTAACCAACAAGTCTTTGAGGATATCTCCCCATATAAGCTCTGATGATACAATGAGGAAAAGCTACTCAGTTTCAGAGACAGGAGTAGTTTGTTATTCATTTCCACCCTCTGCATGTTTGTATGATATATTTGTACGCGCTTGTGTGTGTGTGTGTGTGTGTGTTCTTTGTTTTCTCTGGCTTTTGATCTCTCTCTCTCTCTCTCGCCCCTCACTGTGTCTCTTGTTCTTTTGCCTCTTGTGATAAATTTGAATGTGAAATGACAACTGAGCCTCACAAATATTAGTTCAGAGTGCGATCCCACATGGAAGTGTGTGTGTGTGTGTGTGTGTGTGTGTGTGTGTGTGTGTGTGTGTGTGTGTGTGTGAGTGAGTGTGAGTGTGATGTACTACATATCAATTAGCTATCTATTATTCATGCTGACAACATAATGAATGAAACATCACAGTCTTTGAATTTCAGGCATGTTTACTTCTCTCTCTCTCTCTCTCTCTCTCTCTCTCTCTGAATTTCTCACTCACACACACACACACACACACACACACACACACAGCTGCCATTGTGCGTATTTAGACAAGAGTGACAGCGTGAATGGAATCCCATTGTAGCTGTGTAGACGAGGTGGTGCCCACTGAATACCTGACCGCTGAATGCAGCTGATGACTACCGGCTCCTCCTAATGAAGGAGGAAGAGCATCAGCTCCACTGAGGATGAGGAGGACGGGATTTAGACTCTCTCTTAACAGTGTCTGACTGTCCAGCCAACCAACTCCAGAGAGAGTTGATCAGCATAGTGATACCCTCATCTGGTGTGCTCACAGTAAAAAGCTTTAGAGGTAGAAGCTCTCAGGCTACATACTGTACATACTGCTGTCACTCTTATGATTGGTGGAGCCTGTTGGGACCATGAGCAGCCTGACAGGAAGCCCCGCAGACACTACTCAGGGCATAAAACGGGCACCTCCTCCTCTTCAAGTTTTGGAAGAGAACATTTTATATATATTTTACAATAGCAAGTGCCTTTTCTAGTAAAGATGTAGATACAGTACTATCTTCCAATAAAACTAATGTGAGTTTAAGTGGTATAGTGCATTAATAATATAGAAATCTACATAGAATATAATTTTTTTCGTTGGACTAGTCAGTTGGAAGCACAGTCATTTCACCATAATCAGTTATTTGCCATAAATACAAATAAATGCAGGACATATTGGTCACATAGTTTTGCCTTTAGAGAGAGAGAGAGAGGTTTGTATGCATGAAAAATCTAATTTGAAACAGAGGTTTACCCAGAAACACCTCCAGAAAAACAACTAATGGGCTACGCAGTCTATGATATTGCTATGATTTATTTATGCCACAGACATGTATAATTTAAAAGAAAACAGCATGTTAAGTGTGCAGTTACAACAAAACACAGCTAAAGCTAGATGGAGATAGCTCTTGGCTATAGCTAAATATACTCCCCCCCCCCCCCAGCTGTTATTGAAACATATCCATTTTGAAGAACTAACATCTTGGTGATTTAATTTGTTAACCCACATAAATAAGGTGGTAGCTAAATCCGGCTAAACTAGTCCTGCTAAAAAGGTAACTAGCTTAGCTTAGCAGAGTAGCAGTAATTGAAATCTCAGCTTTTGACTGTAGTGGAATTCACAGTTTGATGTGGTTATTTCCTTTAAATCACATGTTTAAATGTATTGAATTGTATTTTAATGTATTACATTCATTCACGGCAATAACAAATGACAGACGGAAAGCTGAAGAAAACACATTTTGTCTGTCGATACTTTGTTTTCACCTCATATTCCCTGACGTTTGTGCAGTTATTGACATTGCAGTGATTTTTTGTTGTAAAATATTGATGCAAAAAAAATAAGGCATTACATCCTTCATCTATTACACTTTACAGTGTGACTGAAAACTCCTCTTCCTCTTTCCTTGCAGCCTTGTTACACTTCTCTGCCTTTGTAGACGATGTTGCATAGTGTAGTGATGCACAAACAGAATTACAGTATACACGTATATTGTAAATAGCTTTCTTACATTGTAAAGCTGGAACAACCTGCTTTAGGAGTGATCATGCCGATATAGTTCATTTGTAAAGGAGAGGAGTGAAGTCTTCTCCAGCTCAAGGCTGCCACCTGTAGGAGAGGGCCGACGCTCACCACCCAGGAAGTTTTCTTCCATATTTCATTTTTATATCTTGTTATACAGGGACAGCCTGTTTTTATCGTCCTCTATCCATCCTACTTATGAGACGTATCTGTGCATAGTGTCACTTATCAGGATGCCTCCGTCTGTTCTTCTGGCCAATCCTCTGTTCTCTGGTTGTCTCACCTTCCTCCTGTCTCATCCATCACCTCCTCCTCCTCCTCTCTCTTGTCATCCCTCCACACCTTCGTCTTTCAGCCATTTTTCTTCATCTCTTCTCTCTCTCGCATGCACCTCTTCTACCTCATTTTATTTGGTTCCTTCATTGGCCTCTGTCTCTCTAGCTGTACATATAACCTATATTTGTTTTCCTTTCTCTTCCTTGCTTTATTCATTTGCCATTGCTCCTCTCGTAAGACAAGTCAGTTGCATTTATATAGCCTAAAATCACAGAGATGTCTCAGAGGGCTTCACAATCTGTACAAGTAGAGACAAAACCCCTTCAACAGAAAAACAGGGAGGAACCTCAGGGATGAGCGACAGAGTAGGACTGGACTGTGGAGGATGTTCATTTTCTACAGCTTTTTGAGTGCATATAAAGTTCCTTTTTAACTTTTTTTTATACAGTAGAAGTAACAGTGACCATGAGATGCAGAACAACAGCAGGAGGACTGGAATTACACAAATACACCGAACAACCCTCTTAGTGAAAAACAAAAAGACCATTATTCAGTGACTGTGTCCTGAGACAACAATCCCATTTCTCCCAGTATTTTTCAGCCGTGTCGCTCTGCAGTCAAAGTCGTCCTTGACAGTGTCTATAACAGTTTTACTTGCAGCCATGAAGATTTTCAGGAGATAGATGTCACTTTTTACACAAATCTTTATTAAATGTCACATATTCTTCCAAAAATGAGTCAATATCAGTTGACCAGATTTCTACTCAGAAGTTATAAAAAGTCACATTTCTCAAACTAAAATCTCTCCAGGCCAGTAAATCAGTAAAAGTTTTACAGATTTGAATTTCCATATCTCTTTGCTCCAACATTGCCTTTTATAATTAATTGAGTTATTATTCATTGAATTGATATTGTCATGTTCACCATTATAAGCATATATAAATATCTGGGTAATTCTCTGGATTGGGACTTCTGATCTCTCTCAGAAAAAAATGGCAGAAATGTAATTAGCTGTAAAGATTGAAACTGTCTGACCAGTTCAAATGACTCATCAACTGATTCAGGTTCTGTTGTAATTATATGATATGTGTTAAGACACATTTGTGATGGTGTAATTTAAAGGGCACAATCATGAAGGATATACAGAAAACGCTGGTCCAACAGTTTCATATGTTATTTGTCTTCCCACTGTACTCTCTCTTACTTCCTGTTGATCCGCGCCACAGAGACAGTAAAGAGGAAGAGGAGCCATTTTTTAACAAAGTGAAAATACCACACGCAGCATTTTCACATCAATAAATGATCCTTATTTATTTAAACAAACAAGCAGAGAAGACTTGGGCTGCATGCTGGACTGTTTTTTCTTTTTTTTAAGTGATGCCCAAAATGTTTTACGGTTTACGGCACAAATTCGTTCAAATGTCTTGCAGAAACAGATGGTTATACAAGTGATAGGCAGATAGATAAATCTAGCGTCCAATTTGTGAAAGGAAGCAGTTGGTTTATGAGGCCCGTGTTGTTAATTTAGAGGAAAAACATCAGTGCTGGTGTGAGGTTTATCATCATCTGTTTACTCCAAGACATTACAGTCCATTTGCAGAGCAAGTATTGACCTTTAAAACACAGCACCATTAACACAGTCAGAGTGGAGAACAGACCTCTTTCACCCCTCCGCTCCCTCTCCGCCTTCCCCTATCTCCTCCATCTTCCTCCTCCTCCTCCTCCTCTCTCCCTCTCTACAGTATGTGGAGCAGAATGACTAATGATCAGTTGCTCTGTCACACGCCAGAGACCTCCTTTCCCTGCAGCCACATCCAAAATTAGCGCACACACACACACACACACACACACACACACACACACAAATGCACACTCTTACACACTCATGCAAGCCTGCACACAAGACAAACACCCAGATATTCACACACAGAGACAACAGGGGCAGTTTGACCTCTATAACACTGTGAACACAAGATAGAATATGTTACTGGTCTGAGTGATTTACTCCTCTGTCCGGCCTTTTATGTTAGTGCGTCAGCCGCTGTCCAGCAACAGGAGGTCAAAGGTCAAGAAAGGAGAATTTCCGTTCACGAGAACCTCTTTCTGTCACTCTCCGGGGCTCTCTGACACAGATATGAAGCTAAATAAAGACACAACCTCTGATCCGTGATACAAAAGCTCTACAGCAGCACCCATTTGGACCTGAAATCCTCCTTGTTCGGCATAGTGCTTGATGTGGTTCTCTGAGCTGCAGCGCTCTCTGCTGGATAGAAGCAGTCAATACAGATTTCATTTATCGCTCCCTGCAGGATGAATTCACATTTCTCCTGCTCCCCCTCCACAGCAACGTCAGCCTCCACCAGCTGGAAGGCACTCGGATTCTTGCTCAACTGTCACGGCACCAAGGACGAGGAAGCCCGTTGAAAAAGACTCTCTCATAAGAAAAAGATTTGTTGTGAGATGTGAGGTTTCGCGGTTCTGCTCACAGCTGTTTAAACAGGAAAAAATCTGACTGACTAAATGTGGCTGCTTCCTGTTTTTGACAGACACAAAGGAGCTCTGATCTAAACCGTAAGATGCAGGAATGAAATAGTAGCAACAACACAAATAGATGAAGGAAGCAGACAAAGATGCAAACAATGCTGGACACAAACAGACTGTTCTCTGAAAATCCTTCATCCAGCATCAACATATTTACAATAAAACAACATTTCAGTTCACATCATTAGAGAATCTGGCACCCACTCTGTCAAATCAGCAAGTTTTGGAGGATGAAATCAGTCGCATATACATATATACAGCATAGTGTCTGTATGCAGTCTTTTTACAGCATCCTGGTGATTCACATTGTGCAGTCACTTGAGTGTAAAACAGTCAGCATGACGTGGTTTCTGAAGAAATGATTTGCTGTTAGTAGGCAGGAAGATGACTGTGGCTGATTTAAAAAAAAAAAAGAAAACAGAAGGAAGTCATATGACAGGATAGATATCAGACCTTGGGGATGAGATAAAAGGCAGAATTAGAAGATTGTTTTCCCTGTCTTTTTTTACAGGACAGTGTTTGCATGAAGCTGCACGGTCAACTCAAATGGAGGCTGAATGTCATCAGAGGTGGAATAACTTCCAATTCCAGAGTCGCTTTCCATCTCCCATCAGAGGCCAAAACCTCTCCTGATGAGTGTCTCTCCTCTCTGCTCTATAGTTCACTCTGATTGCTATCCAAATCTTCCCTCTGCCTCCTGTTTTAAGTGACTTCTTTGTCAGAGCACCGTGTTTTGTCGGAGCACCGTGACTCTTTGCACTCCCCTCTGTGATTTCTGGTGATCTCATTTTGGTGAAGCTTATTCTGCTGTTAAACTCATCATAAGTCAGTCTGTATAAAAGTGTCTGCTAATGTTCTGAAATGATAAGTGATTCATCAACAGTCTTTCTTACAGTAGATCATTAACAGATCAATGTGTCATTATGGTCCAATTCTGCAGTGCAGCTTACACTTTGCACTGGCAGACACTATGTAGGTTTCAAAAAAATCGCACTTGTTTCATGAAAAGATAACCTGTTACTGTAGAAAATCTTTTACTCATTATTTTAAAAAGCCAGTAAAATAATAACCACTGCAGTGAATTATTTATCCAAAAGTAATAGTTTTTTGGGAAATATGCTTAGGGGGAAACCGCTAGCCTGGCTCTGTCATCTAATCTAATCACTCAAGTTTAAATTAATTATTTAATTTTGCCATTTTACATGGGGGAAAACAGAAAAATGTTGCATTGTAATTTTTACGCTTTTTATACTCAACCAATTAAACAAACAAGACATAACGTGTTAATTAGAGAGCTTTAGAGGTGCTGGTGGGTGGATTTTTTTAGCTTTGGACAGAGCCAGACTAGCTGCCCCCACCCCCCACCCCACGTTTCCAGTCTTTACGCTCAGCTAACTGCTGCTGGCTGTAGCCTTATATTTAACAGACAAACATGAGAGTGGTATCGATCGTAGTACACAGTACGAAAGAAATATATTTCCCATAATGTTGAAGTATTCCTTCAAATCAGCTTGAAGGGTTGAATTCAACATTAAATATTGGTTTAAGATGCAATTCTCTGAGAAGTGGGGTCTCCCTTCTCTCAAATAGCCCTGTCGTTTCTAACAGAGAGAGACAGACAGAGAAGGAAAGAGACTTTTCATGTCTTTTAATGGAACATCTGACCAAAAATAACTAAAACCACCTTCAAACCCAGCAGCTCACTGTGAGGAGAGAGGCCTCGGGGCTATATGGCAGCGTCAGCACGGTGGGACATACATACAGTAATGAGGTTAGCTCCCAAATGGCACCATACCATTCTTCACAGCACCGGCATTGGACTCCATTCAAGCCGTCACCTACATAATGTGGTGCACTTCACGGCTTTCTACACTGAGGCCTGTTTTCTTCATAATGTATGCAACTGTGAACTCTGCTGTGGCAGGATGCCCTCTTACCGCTGAAAAATTAATCAAATCCAACAGGAAACGTGGAGGAACTAAGAAGCCGAGGAGGCTGCTCAGTGCTGTGTAATAAAGGAAACAGGTGCTCTCCGGACCGCTTCTACTAAATAATGCTACAAAAAATATGAATCTGATATCTTCTAGAGGCTTTCACAGAAATAAAATAAAAGAGCTCTTCACTGCTTTGAGTGCATTTCATTCTATATATTTACAACTTTCATCCTGTTAAACTGTTTATTACATTCACTCTTTTCTCAGCTACTGACACTGAACAGACTTTTTTGGCACTAATTTGTTTCCCCATAATATCCCACATCATTACATGGATGTTACACACACAGAGCGTTCAGAGGGACACAGAGGAGACACAACGCATTTAAAATAAAATACTGCAAGACACAGCTGTTGTCACCCTAACCTCATCTGGTAATTTCATAACAACATTTTGTTCCCTTTCCAGCCATCAGAGGGCACAAGAAGTGATGAAACTCAGTGAACAGACAGAAATCTGCTTCTTCTTGTCTTCTTTTAGCTTTATAATATGATAAAGACGACAGTGGGCAGCAGCTGCTAATGCAGATAATCATAACAACTCAGTTTAACATTATTCATTTCTCATTAGTTACTATATAAAGCTGATAAGAATAATGTTCTTGTACTTGAAAATAAATACAACTGAAGCTTTTTCAAGTCAGATCAGATAAACAAGCTGAAGGTTTCAGAACATTTTTGGTGAGGGAAGCCAATCAAGATAAAGTCCAGTTGATGTGTCAACTGTCTTCATAAAGGACGGATTTTAATTTTAATAACTGCAATAACCGCCAACTTAACAACTCAAAGAAAATCAAGTTTTGACGGCATCTTGTATGATGCGTGTATGTAATTAATTCCTTTTAAGGCACCGTAAAATGAAAACTTCCGTGTTGCAGTGTTAACTGATCACTTCTTATATGTAAAATACATGTTAAAAAACCAAACATTTTAAGTGTTTTTATAACAAATTCCTTCTCTTTTCTCTTCCCAATCAAATGTAATTTATGCCCGCCACATAAAACCGCACCAGACTGTTAGCTCGTGGGTCGTAGCAGCCAGCAGAGCAACATCATGGGTCAGAGGTGTGGATTCCACAAATACGTCACATTACAGGAGCTAAACAAGCTCTAACTTACGTTCCACTGTGAATTATATGGGGCTCCCTTTAAGTTGCTTTTGTTTTTTAATGGTGCAGTCAGAGTAGTTCAATATCATCACCTGGAACTCATTGTCCATGAATGAATGAATTTTCATCGGAGGAGATTATAATGAGGAAACGGCTGACCCAGAAACATCTATTCTGAATATCACCAGTCGTGAGAAATCATGAAATGTAACATAAGTGACCTCTGACTCAACGTCTCCTCCTTCGTTCCCTGCAGCCAAACATCACTTGACTTTACACTGTACAAATGTCAGCTGGTCTGTTCGCGCACACATGCAGACAATAATTTCACGTGAGACGCTCAGAGGGCCTCTGTTGGCCTCCTGTTCTCCACCGCCAGGGAAAAGTTCATCACAGCATAGACGACACATCTGAAGGTCACTGGACCGCCAGGTCGGAGAATGAGAGCGTGGAGAGATCTGTGACCTTTGTACTGTTTAACATCATTTACCTCCACAACTAAACCCCATTTTTTGTCTCTTACTCCACTTTCTTTAACCAATGAGCCAAACTGAAGCATGAGTCAGTCCCTCAGGAGTATAAACATGAACCTTCACAGAGTTCTTTACAGATGTCTTCTCGTCCTCTGCAGCTGGACTCGAGTCCTTCAGTCTCCTGGCCAGGATCTCATGTGTGTGTAAATAGCTGCTGGTGTGTGTAGCCTATATGTATGTGTGTTTTCACCCATGTGTGTGTGTGTGTGTGTGTGTGTGTTTTGTGTGTGGACATTCAGTACCCGGTAGCGTTGGCAGATGTATGTATGTTGAGTGTGGAGAAGCGTGTTCCTGATCCCGATCCTGGAACTGTGAAGCTGTAAGCTGCGTACGCCACAGCGGAGCCCACCATCAAGCCGGTCATGTAGGAGACTGTCATGGTGTTACCTGGAGAGACACGGAGAGCGGAGAATGACTGTGGAGCTCATACAGAGAGAGAATATCCAGAGGGAATGGGGTTGTTAAATGAAAGATACCCCTGGGGCAGTGAGTAACATGTAAGACAGAAACAAGAAGCCACGTTAGCAGCTCTCTGAGGCTGTGCATTGTTCACCATCTTAGTTCAGCGTGTTAGCATGCTAACAACATTTGATAATTAGCAACAAACACAAAGTCCCTCATAGGAACGAGTGTCTCTAACTTCAGGACGTTTTGCAGTTTGTTCCAGTTGTACTTCTACAGCTCACTTATTATATCTTGTTTGTTCATCTGTGCAAAGACTGACGTGTAAAAGCTATACATTGTGGTTTTATGGGGAAGGTTTATGCCAGACTAAGAAATCAAAAAAAAAACATCCCACAACTTGTTGTTCTTACATTTGATTAAAACAACGAGATATGTCCTGTTGATCAGTGAGCTTTAGAGGTGCTGGTTAGCTTTTCTCCTGCACTCTTTTCTCTCCATTCACACACACTGTGCAGTGACACACCACTGAAAACCACACTTGACCTGCTATTTCTTCTGTGTACTGAAACTACAGCATATCAGCACGAGCAGGTGTGCATTCAAATTAAAACAGTAATATAAAATGAATAGGATTGCAACTAATGATTATTTTCATTATCAATTTCTTATTTTTATTTTTTTGTATTTCTTTTAGATTAATTGATTAACATGTTTATGTAAAATGTCAGACAATAGAGAAAATGCCCATCACAATTTCCAGTAGCCCAAAATGCCGTCTTCAAATAGTTTGAAATTATTCGCAGAGAGAAGCAGCAAATCCTCACATTTGAGAAGCTAAAACTAATGAAATCTTGCTATTTTTTTCTTGATAAATGACTTTAATGATTACTTCAACTAATCCATTTAGAGTTTGATGTGTTATTTTTGGACCTGTTACAGTTATAACTCTCACCTGCCAGCTCCCTCTGTTCGGGCGGCACTTTGCCAGCAGCCTGGATCATCGGCACGGACCCGAAGTAGCCGTTGGTGACGCCCATGAGGAGGGAGAAGAGACAGGGCCAGGCGGGGTGGGACAGGGTGGGCGCGCTGGCAGGGTACACACACATGACGAACAAAGGGATGAAGACCACCCTCAGGCAGGAGAAGAAGAGCAGGCGGCCTCCGGACCAGTCGTACGGCAGCGCTGCCAGGATCTGAGGAAAAGAGCAGCGGGGTGCCTCAGTGACACTGGTGGTTAAATTCTCTTCTGCTTTGTCGCCGGAAATTTTGTGAAACAAGCACAAGTAAAGTTAAAGTTAAAAACGAAATGCACTTTTCTGAACATCAGACCTGCTCTGCAGTAATCCTCTAGGTCAGTGGTCTACGAGATGCTTGTGGCAGTTACCAGAGAGCACAACAATCAGTCAAAATGCCAAAGAAAAATATTTTTTCCACTCCATTTCTTGCTCTTTCTTATTATTTTATTTTTTTTTTTTACCTCTAAGCTCTAACCTACCTCTAATTTTCTTTTCCCATTTTCCATTTCATTTCTCTTCTCCCTCCTTATCTTTTTTCTCCCCGATTTCAACAAAATGCTAAATTTGCCGTGAGGACAAAGTCAAAGCATACAATCTAGTTTCATTCAATCAACTTTTGAGTCCCTTCAAAGTCAAAATTATGACTAAAGGACACCAGATAAGGTTTCATTCCTGAATATTCAGATAAAGCCTTTGAGCTAAGTGCAATTATCCAAAAATAAACTTCCTTACTCTCAGGTTTAATAAATGGAGCGCCTCCTTTAACAATTTCACAAGGTCAGCTCCACCGTTACAGTGAGACTTTGTCTGTTTCCTGCCTCTGGAAAAAAATCTCAGGGAGCGTGAAACAATAGCAAACTACGTACATACAAAGACATGGTTACCGTAAAAAATTATGAATGTTGACATCCCAGTTCATCAAGTGTATTTTATACTTGAGGACAAAGATGTATTTCCCCCTCACTTTTTAAAGTCCTATTTTTGTCCCCCTCACTTTTACAATTTCAGTTTGATTCATTCACTAAAAAACTAAATCCATTCAATCCCATCAAAATGTTCAAATGTTCATCACAGTGCGCTCACAGGATTTAAGCTTTACAAGCAGTGCTGGTTGAATTTACAGACTTTTTTGCCCCAGATTTTACCTCTCAGGCAACATACAGACTGCAGACACTACTCAGGGAAAAAGTCCCCCAACTACTACTAATAATAATTTAGTTGGTTTTATTTACAGATAATTCTCCTAAAAAGACACTAGAACTGATCAGAAATAAGGCGGTGCTCTTTGTAGTAAAGATGGTGAGTTTAAAGGTTCATTGTTGACATTGGAAATGGTAGCTTGAATATTTTGTCGACATTTTTTATATAACATTGAGTTGTGGGCCAAAGTCAAAACAATGAGCTGAAAGTCAATATAAAGCTCTGTAAAGCTGAGGAGAGCTGCACATTCATCACTACGAAGTATTACTAAGTAGTCTTCATCCACTGCTAATATTAAATCTTAATGATAGATGCTTTAACTTAAAAATGAACTAAGCTAATAAGAAAAAAGAGCTCTGTTCTGCAACACAGGACTGGAAACCCAGCACAGGATTTAGTAGCTATTCACGTTCTAGTAACAATTTAGCCTCTCTGTCTTCCTCTTACCAAGCCAAGAAAACACCTTTGAAACTATCCTTAAAAATACCTTTTTCCCAATAAAAATGTGACTGGAATGAAAATAATTATTTCAAAACTATACAATCATTGTGAAAGACAATGTGTGATAGCATAAACATAAAAGAGAACGCAAAAAGGTGAAAAGGGTTTCTTGGTGTGTAATCTTTTTAAAAAACGTGCGCCTCACCTTGCCAACAAAGTCCGACATGTTGAAGGTGGCCATGATGAGGATGGGGAGCCACTCCCCTAAGGTGGGGTTTCGTATCTCTGACTCCAGGCCGGGGAACAGACACAGAGTGATGCTGTAGGTCACCGCTATGGACAGCATGTAGGCCCAGATCACACGGGACACCACGTACCGATGCAAGATCATGTCTGGTTAGAGAAGACACACAGACACACACACACACACACACACACACACACACACAGGGGGATGTTTAAAAACCTAAAGCTCTCACTGGAGCGGGTTAATTCACTGAGAACACTCTCCTCTTCCCAATAATCACCACGGGGAGGCTTTTAAATTTCAAATCCATCTGTTTGAGTCAGAGGCTAATTGAGCAGCGAGTACACAGGATTAAAACAGAGAGTACCGCGGACGCCGGGCCAGCTCTTCCTTATCTTGGCCGTCGGGGCGTCAAATCGCACGTACGTCCCGCCAGCAATGTCCTCAACGCTTTCTTCTGCAGAGGGCGGTCCTGTCCCACCATTTCCCTGAAGAGAGACACACAGAGAGACTTTTTTTAATAAAGCAAAGACGTGACAGACAGAAAAAGGCAAGTCATCAACATTACATCAATTTCAATTTATCCAATCACACGTCACCTATTTGTTCCTCATTTCCTGGAAACAATTTCAAGGCTTTTTGAAGGACATTAACAGTTCATTAAGAAAACACTAGAGGTAGACAACACACAGTAAATAAACATACTCTCTAGCAGTGGTTTGAACTTGATCTTTTTTTCATTAATAATGGCTTCCTGGCTGCATGACATCAGCTTTTTTTATGGCAGCAGTTATTAAAGAGGACGGCTGTGAGTGGCTGCTGGTTGACGTAATGATGTTAGAGAGACTGCAGATTGGACTGCAAATAAGCCCAGGAGCCACACACACACACACACACACACACACACATTTTCTCTTTATCCAAACATATAGGCACATCCTTCTGTTCATGCTTCTTTCCAAACACACGCTTATCATATACACATCACACCGGCACACACACACACACACACACACATTCACACACACACACACACCAATCCATTAGTTGATTAGAGGGACTTGTGGACCAGAAGCCACTACTCTTCTTGATTATCTCATAATATAGAGCGCTGCCTTGGTTTCCCTCGGCAACCAGAACAAAGAGCTGCCTGAATCAGCCCCCAGACTCAGAAAACGACACACACACACAACTGTAAAACACAGGGGGACGTCCCTCAGAGGTGTCTTGTGCATAACGGCGTACAAACACATACACACACACACACGCACACACACACACACACACACACATAAAAAGATGACAGCCTGAGGTGATGTGTCTTCCTTTGAAGGCTGTGAACACACACACACACACACACACACACACACATACATACACGCGCACACACAAGGTATTTTAGCTCCATGTCTTCAGGCTACAACGTGCTGCTTCAAGCATGAGTACAAAGTGGATTTACCTCCTCTTCTGTCACTTCTTTCTCTCGTTGTCATGACTGGTCTCTTTCTGCCCTCTCATCGTTTTTTATTTCCAGTTGTGTTTTTTTCTGTCACTTTTGTGATGATCCCTCACTCTGCCCACTCTTCTCTGTCTCACCTCTTTGCCTTGACAGTTTTCTTGAAACCTTTTTTTCCTCTCAGTGTCGTGACTCAGTTTCTCTCTGTTCTCCCTTTCTCTCAAAAACTCCATCTGTCTCCATCTTTTTTTTTTCGCATCACCCGCACCACTCTCTATCCCTGCACACTTCAACCCTTATAATCCCATCCCAAAAGCCCCTTTCTCCTCCTCTTTCAATATTTCTCTTTCTGAGTGGTAGCCAAAAAGCAGGCAGTAGCTTAAATAAATGATTCTGCATTTTAAAGTGCACACAGCCCTCGTTCCCTGTGTGCACAGCTCACAGGCCGGTTGATGCGCTCTCCTCACAGAAATCAACAAGGAGTTGTATGACACCACAGACTAGAGGCCTGACATTTCCTCCATGTCTTGGTTTGGAAACAGTTTGTTGCTGCAACATTTATGAAGGGTTTAATGAATGAAACATGTACAAGAAACTTTAATGAGAATCTGCAGCTCCACGTGGAGTCGATCTCTCAATCTAACTTGAAAAACCCAACTTGAGATAATTTTGAAGCTGCTAAATCACAATTGCAAAATATAAAGTTGAAGTGAAAAGTCTAAAATATAAAGTTAGGCTGGTACAGCTCATGGAAGGATGGATGACTGTCGGTGCATCGTAACTTTCATAATCAGTGAACACTGAGAACAAAATGGCGGAGGTTAAATATAGTGCACCATATAGTAAATAGACACAGACGCGGAGTCTACATTATCATGCTAGCAGCTATTTCAGGCTGTACTTAGGCACAACAGGGCTTAATAATCAACATCAACATTAGTTCAGCGTGTTAGCATGCTAACATTTGCTAATTAGCGATAAACCTAATGTATCTACAAAATCCATCCAATGGTTTTTGAGATATTTCTGTCTGGACCAAAGTAGAAGCTCGACCGACTAACGTTGGCGTTCACAGAGCCAAGCTACAAGTATGACTAAAAATAAATGTTCAGTATATTTATTCACACACAACACACACATGTAGTCAAGAAACTGTCCACAAACTTACAAATCTTACTTCCTCTGCGGTGACATCATGGTGAACCCGGTATCCAGTCCCGTTGTCACGCGGGTCATGGCCTTTGCCTGGACCTTTGCCCTGGGCGTGGCTGGTATAGTAGCGGACGTATCGGGAGCGGCGGACCAGCAGGTGAAGCAGGAAGCAGAGCATCTCCATGCTGATGGAGACGAGGAAGAAGATGAGCGTGTTCCTCCTCTCGTCTGTGATCAGCAGCTTGGTGAAGATGCGAGACAGGGAGATGATCACCCCCGCTGTACCTGGAGGAAGTACCAGGAGAACAGGAGAGGGAGGAGAGGAAGAGGAAGTGAGGAGAGAATGTGGAAGTGAGAGGGGGGAGGAGATAATAGCAAGGATGTGTGTGTGTGTGTGTGTGTGTGTGTGTGTGTGTGTGTGTGTGTGTATGTGTGTGCGCTTCTTTGTCTGTGTGAGCGTACTTACTCTCTCCAGTCATCACCCCCTGTGTGTACCTCTTGGGCAGCATCCCCATGTAACCATAGAAACTGGACTGCTGCACTGAGGAGGGAAGAGGAAGTGGATATCAGTGCGCTAACAGTCAACACTGTAACAACACAATTTATTTAGAGGCACAACTTCCTGAACCTCGGCACACCACTGGAGATTAGCCGCTCTGACCTCCGGACCTCCACTAATTAAGCAGTTATTATTATTATTATAGACAGTGTCACCAGCAGCTGCTGCTGTGGCTGAAATTGAGCTGGTGGAGGAGATGAAAGCAATGGATGGATGGATGGATGGATGGATGGATGGATGGATAGATAGATAGATAGATAGATATTATCATTATTATTATTATTAATAATAGTAGTAGTACCTGTACATCCGAAGGCCACCACTCCCACTGACACGAGGTTGACGATGTAAGCCTGCCTGGTGGTGAACTTTGCCAGCCAGACATCAAACACACTGACAAAGATCAGCGGGCCGAGAGCTAAGATGTAACCTGCAGAGAAAGAGACGGACAGACAGACGGACGGACAGTGAGGAGACGCCACTGAACCAGGTCACGTTGCGATCGCATGACTGAACACACACATTTGACAGGGCCGACGTGCCCGCAGTATGGCTTTCATCTGAAGTCCGATCCTGAGTTTATTAACTCCAGAGACCAGCTCTCGAGCAGACAACACACTTCAAAAGACATTTCCTGAAGGATGCAAGCAGAGCTATTTTAAGCTGCAGAGGGTGCGATTGTGAAACCTTGCTCTTACACGCATCCTATATGTGAGATATAGAAAGATATCAAACTTCTCCAAACATACATTTCTAAAGAACATGTCTTCATTTCTGCTCAAAAATATTTTTGATATTGGGCAGGCTGAACAGCTTTAATATTTTTTATGTTAGACTCCAGTATCACAGCGTCTTATTTACAATGCAAAGACGTGTAGTAGCGTTAAAAAACTGATTTTTAATGAATAACTTTGGGCCGCATCTAAATCTCTCCAGTATCAGACTTCGTCTTTAACAAATCTGATGCAAAATCTGCCTGAATGTGCATACTTGTATCTTACATGGCACAGAGTTTACTTTTAAAATGTTTTGAAAGCTGAAAACAAAACTGGAGATGATGCAAGATTTTTAAAACATGAAAAGAAAAACAGAAAAATACCAGCAATCTTGAAGGCCCCTTGTGAATTCAGTCTTTGGCAAAGTTTGTTTGAAACATTTTATGAATAACAAAAAAAAACACAGGAGGATTATGGAGTGTATTTTTCTCTTTCGCTTTATACTGTCTTCTCATTTTTTGCTCTGCGTATTCTGCTCTGATAAGCCTTGAGCTTCCCAGAGGGTCATTAATAAATGAGTAACAGCAGAAGTTCCCATAATGAGGAATGTTTCACAATTACAGCTCCGTCTTTGGGTTCCTGCCTGACTTACCCACAGTGATCCTGGTGTGCATGCTGAGTCTCTCCACCAGCACGTTGTTGAGGATGACGGCCATCAGAGCCACCAGGATGTACGTCAGGCTCATGTCGAACACTATGGACGTCCCTGAAACGCACACAAACACACACACAAAGAGCCGTGACTCCTGGGAGTTGGATATGAATGTATGCTCTCCAGGTGTGTCTGTAAAATTCAAGTTCTGTAGGCACGTGCATGGGTTCATACCTTCAAACTTGTGGTGCAGGTAGTCCACATCAGTGATGAAGCTGTTGTAGGGAAGCAGGAAGCCCACTCCAGCCAATAGCATCGCAAAGTAGATTCCATGGTAACGGTCGTCAGGGATCGGCTCCTCAAAGTCTGAGCGGGAAGGAGCGAGTCAAGGGTTAGAGAATTAAAGTATGAAATCACACTTGAACCATGGGGATGAAAATGACTTAAAACCGCCAGAATTAAGTCTGAAGCCAACGCACTCGATCTTCATTAAAGCTAATCAGTTAACACCTCTGAGGAGGACCTTGTTCCTGTTGTGTTGGTGGAAGACTGATCAGAGGGACTGCTGATTATGGACGAGCTGTTTCTAAAAACTGGACTTTTGCTGCCGATTCAGTTTCCTGGTTAAAGTGTGATGTGCAGGTTTTTTATGTAACTGTTCATAATCCTCTCCTAATCCTGTGAGCCTATTATTAATGGCTCCAAACCATTTTGGAGCATTTATATTTTACAGCCGACTAAAGGGGAAAAACATGAATTTGAGACTCTTTATTTCACTTCTTAATGTTTTATGTAATTTGTTGTTATGGTAACTGGGGTTGGGACATTATTTTCCTATTCATCTGCTTCAGCTGCTGCTGCTCGTATCTCTTCAGTAATCCACATGATTTTCTTATAAATAAATGCCTGTTTTAATAGCCATGAATGCAATGGCAATTCATACACAAGCTACAGCTACTGTTGTTTTTTGGGGTAAAAAAAACAAAACAAAAACAACCCTTGACACACTGGAATTGAAGCCGGTCAGGCTTACAGCAGCAGATTTGTGTACTGTGTAGTTAGCATGAGCAGAGAACATCATCATGGCTGCACGGACAGAAGAAAAGATCGCCGCCGGCAGAAAACTCAAACCCCATTAATGGAAAATACAATGAAGGAGACGCCGCAGGACCGCCCACACTGTGTGACTGACGTTTCAGTGAAGGAACTGACAATATAGAGGTGTTTTATCGTGGATCTTCCCTTTCTGACGTTCATGTTTAGGGACTGTTTGAAAATGACTTGGGTGGTGAGGGGGGTGAACAGGCAAGATCCTTTCCAGGGTTATTAAGGTTTTCTTTGAACCCTCCTCTTGACTTAAAAAGAACTGCAGCTCCCTCCCCACAGCAGGGGAGTGTTAAACTGGTACAACGTGTTTAATCGTGTACTATAACTAACTATAACTATGATGCAAAGGAAGGCTGAAATAAAATATACATTTAGGATGAGAAAAAAAAAAAAAAAGACCCACTCCCGCTCTCCCAAAAAAGACAAACTACTCTACCTTCAGCCAAAATAAAAATGTTCGTACAGTCCCTTAGTAGAACCACAGATTGAGGTGTAGGTGCAGGACTGTAACTGTAACTGTGACTAATTCAGTTGTTGAGTCTGCCTTTCCTAGTCTGTGTTTTTTTTTTGCCTTAAGAGTTAAGGCAGACTCAGCCTCTGTGGATACTCCTTCTGTTTAGTTGTATACTGAGATATGGAGACTGACAGGACAAAGAGACACAGTGGAGAGGACGAAGAGGGAGGGCTTCTGACAATCTCGGGCCCTCGCTGTGCGTCCTTGGTCACTTGTGATCTGATTAACATGCCCGTTGTACAACCTGAGTAACCAGGCAACACAGCAATTTCCTGTTTACAGGCTTGTCTCCTGTTTGTTACACACATGTATTCCCTTATTCCCTCTCTGTGTCGCTGTTTTTCTTCTCTTACAAAATGTAATGACTTGTTCTTTGTTGTTCGTTCCAGGGTGAATTCTCCTCACTTTTAGTGTGAGGAAATATAAACTATAATGAGTCAGCTATTGTGCATAATGTCCAATTTTTCAACAGAGGACTCTGGGTGGGTGTTTCCTGTGGCGCCGGTTGACTGACATTTATGCGCAGGTGTTGCTAGGAGACGTGATGTCAACTACAAGATGTTTTTCCTCCTTTTTCAACAAGCACACTTGTTTATGTGCCGCATTGTATGTTTAGTGGCTGTCTGTCCCTTTACAATTCTCAACATTTGGGAGGATACATCCACTTAACGCTAGCACTGATTCCCAGTGGCCAAGAAGTCGCTTTTCATTCTGCTGAGTCATCAGCAGCCCCTGCACTGTGTTCGTCAAACATTACACAAAGGAGGATGGCTAGCTAGCATTAGCTGTCTCTCCTTCATGGGTCCAGTTGTGGTGACGGCAAATAACCAGACTGTCAAAACTCACAGCAACGAGTAGTCCTGTGAGCTCAGTACACCATGCAGAGTTCATCACCTGCAGGGAGTGCTTAAATCACACACGGGACTCGGCAAAACAGTCCTCCACCGGGAAGACAGCCTGAAGTGATATAGATATTGCACCAATCAAATTACACTACCAACATCGTCAGTCGGAACAAAAACTTCACGCCCCCTAGGTGTTTTTAGTCAAAACAAACACCAAGGATAGATATACTAATTTCTTAGCAAAAATGAATTTTAATTATTGTTTAACATCTACAATGACAGAATATATAGTATATAATAACAGAAAAGAAACAAGAGATTCCACTTCCTGTATATATGCATGTAAAAAGGTGCCGGTTGTGCTCCACTAAGCATATTGTGAGACAGAGCTGTCAAAATAATGAACAAATAATGAGAAGAGTAGAAGAAGGATATGTGTGGACTTCTTGTTTCACTTTGGTGGATTGTTGTTGTTGGTGCATCTATCTCTTTCCTTCCGTCTTTCTTTGTTCCTTGTCTATCTATTTATAAAACCAGTACACACACACACAGACAGTCAAAGCAGAAACTCCCTCACCGGGCTCGGACAGAGCCAGCACTCCTCGCTCTGGGGCGTCTTTACTGATCTCCTCCTCCTCCAGCTGGTACGAGTCGAAGCTGTAGCTCTGCACCACGCCGCTCTCTCTTCCCTCTCTCCAGCCCTCCCTCCCTGCATCCCTCCATCCAGCTCGTCCTCCATCCCTCCACACGTCCCTCTCCTCGGGCGTCTGGGCCGGTGTGGGCCTGCGGCGCTCCGCTCCCACCGAGCCCATCTCTGCAATTGATGTATACACACCCACAAACACAAACACACACACACCACTAAACACTCCTCTTGACACTTCAAGCTACACACTCTCAGGAGCGTGCATGTTAAACACAATCAGTGCGACGCGTCCTGGAAGATCGGCAGGAGACCTTCAGATGATGGAGGATCTGCAGGGGGGAAACACAAGCAGAGGAATAATTCAAATGTGAGAAGAGGCAGAGATAGAATAAAAGAAAAAACAATGTGTCTGCACCTCACTGACAGTGACAAGAGTCAAGGTTAGACACCCCAAAGAAACGGAGTTTGCAGTGTGAGTGTTTGTGACTGTGTGAGAGGCATATTAAATGAGAAAAACAGAGTGATGCATGACAGACGAGGTGAGTGAAAATGCAGCTCTGCATTCAATGAACGGCCACTGCACTGAACATCACAGTACAATGTAGAAGACTAACAACTGATTATTTTCATCAATTAATCTGACAGAAAATAGTGCAAGATGCCCCTCGCAGTTTCATAAAGCCCAAGTTGACGTCTTTATATCGCTTATTTTGTCTGATCAGCAGTCCAAAGATATTCTATTAACAGTGAAAAATACCTGAATCAATTATCAAAATAATTTCTGATAAATGTTCTGTGGATCAACTAATAGATTCATCAATGAATTGTTCATTATGCTCACTAGTTGGTCATGCATCATCTTCACCCACTATTAAGCATGACTGTACGTGTAAACACTCCTCATAAGGTCTCCTTTCTTTCATTACGGCAGCTGAGTCAATAACCTGCTTTCATTAACTCCAGCCAGCAGGGAACTGTTGAGGAAAATCTTATTGTTACAAGCTAGATCAACAGAAATGAGTATTGACATTGTACCCATACGCAAACACACACACACACACACACACACACACACAAATAGCGCATGTATTGTATCCACCTGTGTGGTCACACAAACACTTGAGGACATGCAGAGAGAGCTGTTCAGCTCTATCACCACACATCTGCCTTGACAGTTACATTTCAGCTCTGTTACAAAATGAAGCTGCTTTGTATTTTAGGGTGATCCTGTTTTAAAACCCGCAGCTGTTTGGAAACTGGCTCTGGATCAGATGATGTAAGAAGGTTACCATGTCTGTAACTTGGGCTCATCCTGTCCTCCAGAGGACGCAGAGAAACGAGGGGGGCAGGTGATTAAACAGGACGTGAAACTGCTTACTGGGTGAAGGTTGTGTGTTTTAAAAACCATGATGCCTTCTCTGGCGGCTCACACACACACACACACACACACACACTGCCGTCTGCAGAGGTTCCGGTCGCAGGCTCGAGGCGGCGCTCTCAGCCCTCCTCGTTCAAATGAAAAGGCTCCAGCCAGCGACCGTAATTGAATCGCAGTCTAATATCACGCTGCACTTTCTATTGTTCTCTTCTCGTAAAAAAAAAAAAAAAGATCATGGACATGAAGAGTGAGCAAAGTCACTTGATGTCTCACCTCTAGCGAGACAACCTAACGGGGGAATAAATATTGCTGTTCAATGCGCTCAAGTCCAGATCAATTAAGCTCACGTGTCTGGCTTGTTACTACACAGGCGCGTGAGGAAATTAAACATTGTAATTCATCCAAGGCAAAAAAAACACGACGGCTGAGCAGTGGAGACACACAGGGATGCTCTCTCTCTCTCTCTCTCTCTGTTATTCCGCTTCTTCTTTTCCAAACCATCATTAAAACGGCGCTAATCGAATCCAACAAGGCTTAAATGTCGCTTTTAAATCCCTCCTTGTGTTTTTGTCTGCAACGCTCGCGACCGCCGCTGCTTTCTGCCTCACGTGAAACACGGAAACACACGAACAACACACAACAGGTTACTAACGGCCCGCTTTACCTCCCGTGTTTCCCCGCTCGCTCCCCCGGCTTTTCACAGCAGCAGGAGCGGAGTCCCCCTCCAAGCAGGGTCCTCGAGGTGGTCTCTGCCGGTCAGACCTGGTCCACTCCTCGGTCAGCCGGTCTCCATCAGACAGAAGGGAAGCCCAGTCCTGCACGCGCTCCTAACGCACCATCCAGCAGCGGAGACAGGGAAGCGTGGATGGACGGATGAGGAGAGCGAGGAGGGGGGAGGAGGAGGAGGAGGAGGAGGAAGAGAAGGGGGGGTGTTGCCTCTGGCTGTTCATCTTTTGCAATCAGTCTTTTCAAAAGCACCATTAGAGTGGAGGATGAGACCATCGAAATGCATGTTAATCAACTTCCTACAGTTTTCGCACCGTTTTAGGCGCGTTTTGAATTATTAACAGACACATCATAGAAAGTATTATCACACTGGGATTAAAAATTAAACTTCAAAGGGGAAAATATACAAAATGCATGACTTTTGTAAAATAATGCATTATTTAAAAAAATGTTAAGCAGCAGTAATTCACCTCACACACCACAGACAGAAATCCTCTCTTTATAGTGTGTTTAAAGGCGCATTCACAGCAATAAGTCAAGTATGTTATTGTGAAAAAAGGACATGAAAATAGGATGAGATTGCTTTAAATTCACTGACTTCTCAGTTGAACACATAAAACCCAGCAGGTCAAGCTTTTCTTTTGCTTCAATTTTTGCACATTTTTTCAGTTTGATTTGGCTTATGGGCATGATATGTGAAGTACACATGTGCAAAGCATATAGATAAGGAGACCAGTGGATAGGAAAGGAAAAAAGAACAATAGAGAGAGAAAATCTGTCTCACACACAAACACAATTGTGGCACTGGAGCCTCTGTGTGATTGACAGTTTTATCAGTTTAGTTCAATATGCTAATGCTGTATTATTGGCAGGGGCTCCGTCAAATTGCACACCCCCACTGCTGCCATAGAGGAGCAGAGCCAGATGGGAATTAGCTAAATGGTATAGCTGTCTTGTCAGTGCAACACAACAGACCCAGGATCTGCTGCTGCAGCTGCATTACAGCATGTGAGGTTGTAGGTTTGAATCCCATTCTTGGTGCCTCTGTCTTTACAGATGCTTTTGGCTCTACTAATGCAAAATTCATTCGCATAACTTTCGGCCAAACATCAAAGATTAACTAATGATGTAGAGCACCATGTGAAAGGTTTATCTCACCAGAATACTGAATCTGTTCTTTTGAATGTACAGAGAGCATCTGCTTTGATATTCTGGATTTCTACGTCAACATCCTGCATACTGGAGCATACTGTACTAGGCAAAATTAAAGCAGTGAGGGTAAAGACACAGAAATGAAAGGTAATCTACATAAGCCCAAAACACATGTAAAAATATTATAAATGTGTAAAAAATGTGATGACATTAATTCAGCAGATGGATCTTGCTGTAGGCATCAGTTTACTGCACATACATACCTACTGACCTAAGACCTAAAAACACCAATGATATACAATCACAACAGATCAACTTCATGTCAGATAAAGACGATTGGCATGTCTTTATTATATGGAAAGTACGTCATTACATGCAACAGGAGTATGCTGCACTTATACAAAAGAAAAGCAAAAGTTGTATTCCTAACAAGTACAAGCTGCCTGCCTGTTTGTAGCTTTGCTAACGTCACAGCTCCAGAGGTGGCAAAGTCAGTCAGTTGGTCCAACACTTTGGTTCAGACTGAAATATCTCAACAACTATTGGGTGGATTATTATATCATATGTACAGATGTTGGTGATTCTCTGACTTTTGCTGTAGCGCCACCGTGAGGTTCACATGTGTGGTTTTAAGTGCAATATTTCAACAGCTGTTGGATTGATTCATGTCCCCCTCAGAATGAATTGTAATGAATTGTGATCCCCTGACTTTTCATCAAGCGCCATCATCAGGTAAAACTTTTTCAAATACTTTTGGTTTATAACCAAATATCAGCAAAACTAATGACATTCCCATCAGCCTCAGCTGTACTTTGTGTTTAGTGCTAATTAGCAAATGTTAGCTGCTGATTTTAAGTATTTTAAGTCCAGCATTGTTTCCATTCATGTTTACTTGACAGCGGTCTTCTTCAAAAACAGCTCCATAGTGCTACTAGAGGTCAAAAACTCCACAGGGAACCTTTAAATAGAGTGGTCAGGCCTAAATATTCATAATACTCATGATAAGTGACTATTAACAAATAAATTATACCTTATTTCCAATTCTTTTCAGTTCCTCATGGCTTAACTAAAACACAAAAAGTGACACAACAGAGATAAAGATACAAAACTGCAGCCATGAAAGCCAAAGAAATACTACCAGCTGTTCTTGAAATGGCGCTGTCTGGACAATGAAACAACACTAATCTGTGCTTTATCAAGCAAACTATTCTGTATGAGACACACAAACAGATCCTGCGACACAGCGGGCGTTCTGACGCTGGTCCAGAAACACGTTCTTGAGATGAATTTAATCTGCGTGAAATCCTCTGGATCACGGGGGCGTTGTTTTCTGGTCGTCTGCCTGCTTATCTGTTTAGCTGGTTGTTTGTTTACCTGTCTGCCTCTCACTTTACCTGTCTTCCCGGGTTATAATTGAGTTGCCAGATTTCTGTCTTTTCTCTGTCATCCTGCCTGTCGAGCTCTCTGTTTGGCTGTTTGCCTGCCTTTCTCTGTCTGTCTGTCCCTCTGTCTGTCTGTGGCTTTTTCCTTTCTCTCTGCTCAGCTTGTGGGAAGGCTCACAGCTCTGGATTTATGCTGCGTGTTGAATAGTAATGGCTCGTCATGTTGTTTTAGCCTACAGCAGAAAGGAAGGAGTTACTGCCAATTTGTAGGTGTGTGTGTGTGTGTGTGTGAGAGTGTGTGTGTCCCACAAATATTTTTCCCTCTGTTATGAATGTGTAAAAAGGTCAGACCATGTTACGCCTCCTTCACTCAAGTGAAATTATTTTTCTGTACAACCAACACCCTGCAGGACTACTACTGATGGAAGCGTCTGCATGTGTGGGTGTAAATATGTGTGTGTGCTTGCTGTGTGTATGTTTCAACCTTTTTATCCATGATAATATTCACATGCGCGTGTTTGATTGCTGCCGTGTGTATGCATTAATTTCACACTGATTTATTATGTGTATATCCGGTTTTACTCTCTAGCACTAGCTTACAGTTTGTGTCTATCCCTCCATCCACTTACCCATCCTTCCTTCTAGCCGTGTAAAGATGCTGAGCCTCAACTGTGTCTATATTTAGCTGCTGGTTCAATCAATGACGGCAGAGCCACAGCACCATGACTCTGCATACTGATAGTACTACTGCCTATCATCACCTCCACTCACCTCTGGAGAAAGAGATAAAGAAAGACAGAGAGAGAAATAAGGCAAATCAAAGAAACGATGACAAGAAAATGAGAGCAAAGCCACCCAAAAAAAATTGAGAGACACAGATGAGGCCTTAATCCTATCTCACGGTTGGAGGAAGACAGGAAAGAGAAAGAGAAATAGGCATCGGGAGGAAGAAAAGAACGAGGTAATGATGTGCGAGGCAGGCAGGTGAAGAAGAAGAGGGATGAAAGGAAAGAGACAGGTGTAAGTGCAGAGGCAGAGGGATCGAGGGACCGAGACAGATGGAGAGAGAGAGAGAGAGAGAGAGACAGACAGACAGACAGGCAGAGAGAGAGAGAGAGAGAGACAGACAGACAGACAGAGAGAGAGAGAGAGAGAGACAGACAGACAGACAGACAGACAGACAGAGAGAGAGAGAGAGAGAGAGAGAGGAGGGGGATGAAGGAGAAAGAGGAGGTGGAGAGTTCACACGGCCAGAGATGAAGATATCGGGGACTGAAGGGTGGATGAAGACACAGAGGAGGAAGAGAGAGAGAGAGAATAGCTGCAGTGAGAAATGAGTTCCTTAGAGATGGAGACACTGAGGGAGGAGAGGGAGAAAGGGACTCCAGGGGAGGAAAAAAGGAAAGGCGAGTTCACACAGGAACAAGTAGAGAACGCTGTAACAGACTGCAGTCGGTTTTCTGTAGTGAAACAGCAGAGTGTACTCTACTGGTGTGCCGAGTGGATTTGGAGGGAAATGAAAGTAATGAAAGTAGAGAAGCGTATAGAGGAGGCAGGTACAGGTGCATAGAGGAAGAAAGAGTCAGAGAAACACTATTGTCTACTGACACTATTGAGATGTGACAAAGAGAGAGAGAGAGAGAGAGAGACATGCAGTGAAACAGAGAGGACTGGAGTTTGGCTAAATTCCTAACAAGGTCACAGAATTTTTGGGGAGTAGCTTTTATCCCCATAACATGACTGTTTGTCTACAGTATGTCCCCACAATGTGAGTAATGTAACACACACACACACACAGTCACACACAGTTGTGTTCTTTTCTATTTCTGTAGGCTGCACAGATACACACTCACATAAACTCTCGCATGCACACATCATCTCTGTATCTTATTCTCTCCCAGGACGAGTGTATGCATAAAAATGCAAACACACTCAAGCAGAGTAGGCACACACTCTTGCACGCACACACACACACACACACACACACACTCTTGCACACACACACACACACACACACACTCTCTAAGAAGCCGTGAAAACTGGAAAGCGCCTTGAGCACTTGGAAAGCACTTGCTGTAAATCCACACTATTGTTATGTTTTGCTGTGATCTGTTCTGGGCTGGAATTACATGCTGACGCAGGCTTAGCACAGCGTCTCTCTCTGTCTATGACATAGACTATGTGACACACAAACATACATACAGGCGCATTCAAACAACACATACAGGTCATTTACACTTTATCCCTCTGTTCATCCCATCAAACTAAAACTAATTCTAATCCTAAACTAACCTTGATCTTAAACGTTTCTGAGAACAATAGTCTGGGAAACGCACCTTTTCACTTTCTTGCAGAGAGTTATATGAGAGGAGTGACACCACTCTCATGTATGCACATTAAATATAAGGCAGCAGCTGGTTAGCTTAGCTTAGCATAATGGCTGGAAACAGGGGGAAACAGTTAACCTAACTCCGTTCAACAAAATCCACCTCTAAAGCTCACTAATTAACACTGTATATCGAGATTTCCTTTTCTCATAATATCAAGATGTAATGTGTTAATTATGCTAATCTTTATGCAAAGATAAGCTTCTTCTTTACCATACAGACAGACAGGCAGACAGGCAGGCAGACAGGCAGATCGATCGATCGATAGATAGATAGATGTGTGTTTCTATGTGCTTTCTCTCTCAGTCAGTTCAAGCTTTTAGAGCTTTGTTAAACACACACACACACACACACATCCTTAACAAATCCCTGTGTAACACCGTGTAACCAAAGCTCAGAGACACTCAGAGAGCCAGAGTTCAATTACTCCTCTCTCTCGCTCTGTGTCTCTCATTATCATCGTCTCCATCTTACGGCCGTTGTTTATTAAAGGTTGCTATGTAACCACCAGCCCCTTCATAATTTTGATTGCACAGCTCTGTTCGTGTGTACAGGCATGTGTGTGTTCTAGTGTGTGTGTGTGTACTGTCATTTTATTTTTCTCTGTCCTCAGCTGCGGTATTTCACAGTAAAGCAATAGCACCAATCTGTGTCTAATCTGCTGCAGAGGCTTAAGGCCAGGTCGACTTCACCTTCCACTGCCACGCAGACAACACTGTCACCCAGTTCATTTTGTCCTGCAGTGGTCAGTTAGGCCGCTGCTACAGAGTTGTATAGGCATTAACATTAAACAAGAAGAGTCTACAAACATGCTAGTGGGGATCTTTGGTCAAAGGATCACCAAAGTCATTCGGATTTATTGTCGGGGGACCATCACAACCCATCCAATAGTTGTCAATATATTTTGGTCTGGACCAATCTGATGGACCACTATGATGCTACTGTGGCTAAAAAAAGTATGAAAACTGATAAAAACAGAGGACAGCATTTCCAACTTTTCATTTAGGCATACACACTTGATCTAAATGAATGTCTGTAATAATAGTAATGGTCATATTTAGTGATTTATATTTGGAAATATTTCCATCTGAAAAAAAAAAGATAAAAACCTGCACAACTCTGTCAATCTGTCAGATTTACATTTAAGCTTGCAGCTGCTGTGGATTTCTTGCTCCTGGCTTTACATTAGCAGACAGAATAATGCCACGCTGTAGATCAGATCAGATACATCCAACTCTTTATCTACGGCCTGTGTAGTTATGTGGAGATATGTAACTACTAACATGCTGTTCTTTCACATTTCAAGAAAAAAAAGGTCATAGGTCAATTTGAAAACAGAGGATCTCTGCAGTGTACGTGGTGGCAGGTTTCTTTATGCATGTTTAAAACTAGAAGGAAAAGTGGATACAGAATAATTGCTAAGTATTAAGATGGCTCCATTAACCACTTTGGGGCTTTGGTTAAATCATGAGTCTTGATATATGAAATGTTCACATTCAATCACTTCCCGTTCCTTCATCATTTAGTGTTAGTGATAAAGTCTGTGCCCATGAAAACCTTCCTTGGATAAACCAGCTTATTTATCACTTTGTAAATTAGAGTAACTGTAGGGTGACTCGCTGAGGGAACTACAAGTTGTTTTTCATGTTGTTTTGCCTGTCATTGTTGTGTGTAAAGAGTTATGTTGATCATCTCTGTGATGTACAGTGCTGTGAAAAAGAATTTCCCCCCAGGGGCAATAAAGTCTAACTAACTAACTAACTAACTATTTCGCCCTGCTTCCAGTCTTATGCTAAGCTATTTGCCTCCTGGCTCTAGTTCCATTCTTAATGCGTACACATGAGAGTGATATCGATCTTCTCATCTGAGTCTCAGAGAGAAAGCAAATAAGAAATAAACGTCAAACTATTTCTTAGAAAGTAGAAAGGACGATGTTAAACATCGAAGCTACTTCTACACAAAGTTTGACAAAACAAAGACAATTATAATTAGGCTTTGTGCTTTTAAATAATGTACAATTTGTCAAAGTTAAAGATTCAACTGGGTGCCGACCCAAATAGATGAAGAAACCAACATCCTGACCCATATTCAGGCTGCTGCTTGTTATTAAGCATCACAATTAATTTAAGAATATCCTGAAATATTAATAATATAATATAAATATTATAATGCTCTAAGTTCTACCTTTATCTTTTCTACAAATTCTTTACAAACACTAATTCTAGCACTAATTCCACTACCGAATATGATATTATGATACATTTGAGGTGTACTGCAAGTCTGTTTTTCATTGTGCTGTTTCGTATTCTGCAGAAGTGAAGCTTCGATTAGTCAACGTGCCATTAGCACCCATTACATTAAAGTGTGTGAGTGAATGTGAATGGGGAAGTTTGATTTAGTGGCTAAAGCCATTATCGCTGTGAGGAATGAAATGGCCCCTGTGGAGCCTTTCTACACATGTAGTTTCCTCTTTCTCTCTCACTCTCTCTTTAAACCTCCATGTCTGTCTTACACACACACACACACACACACACACACACACACACACACACACACACACACGTTTCTTCTGGGGCCTTCATCAGGCCAGTGAGCTCCTTTTAGCAGCTCCCCGGTGATCTCCATATCTCTAATGAGATTATTGTAGTAATAGGAGATAAACCCATTACCCACAACCCATCCCTCCTGCCTGCCTGCCTGTCTATCTGTTTGTCTGATTTTTGCCCGTCTGTCCACCTGTGAGCTCTCAACCAGGACAGAGAAGAGGAAAAAGAAAAATACAGGTCACTGAGAGGAGGAGGAGGAGGAGGAGATGACATTCATGATAAGGAGCGAGTTACTGTAAGAGAAAGAAAAAGGAGAGAGTAGCAGAGGGCAAATGAGCAGAAATAAAGGAGGAGAGAAATCAATGTGGGAGAGAGGGGAGAGAGGGAACAGGAAGTGAGAGACAGTTACAAACAGGGCAGAGGAGGAATCGCTGACCAGGGCAGAGACAAAAGTGGCGATTATAAAGAAAACACAGGGGAAAGTCTGAAAAAAATGAAATGAAAGAAGATGTGGTGCATGACGGATGGATGAACAGGGAGTGACTGGGAGAGTGGCTGAGTAAAGGTCATGTGTAGAGAGAGCTGTGTGCAGAGACATCAGTCCCCTCCTCTTTTCTCTCCTTTAGCCTTCATCTCCCTCCATCATCCTCTTTCCTCTGCCAGTTTCCCCTTTTGTACTTACAGTCTCCATCTCTTGTCTCCTCTCATCCTCTTTCATCCCTGTCTCCTCTTCCTGTCTGTCTATCCTCCCCCCTCTCCAGCCCCCTCCTTCCCTCCCTCCCCCATCTCTCGTTCTTTCTCTCTCTATCTCTCTCCATCAGCTTCAAAGAGCCGTCTCAGTGGCAGACCTCGAGGGCACCTGCCTCTCGAGGTGGAATAAAATCATGCGTCCCCTAGTGCTTTTGTCTGTGTGTGTGTGTGTGTGTGTGTGTGTAGCTGGTATAGACTCCTCTGAAGTGCAGTAGGCCCTAGGCAGCGCTATAACAAACAAACAAAACCAATAAACAAGCAGGTGAACCTGGACCACAGGGTCATTTCTGCTCGTGGGTTTACTCCCCAAATGAGATTACAGTGTGTTACAGTGTTGTTGGTAACCTTTACAGCCCAAATGAAATGTGTGTGCCTGTCTATCTCTGCATGGTTGCAGAGTGTGTCAGTCTGTCATTGTGTGTTTATGTGTGTGTGTGTGTGTGTGTGTGTGTGTGTGTGTGTGTGTGTGTGTGTGTGTGTGTGTAGGTGTTCAATGAGTTCATTTGGGAATCTGCCACCTCTGGGGTGGGGGGGGGGGGGGGTTGGATTAGAGGTTCTGGCCCGTGATGAGTGTAAATCAGACAGATGCAAGATGTTGGTTCAACAAAGTGTGTGACTGAATGTGACCTTCATGAGGAGAGGAGAGGAGAGGAATAGTGTTACCAGACTGGACCATTTTCTGCCCAATATGGTGACTTTTTATCTTAATTTTGGCTACTTTTTATTTTAATTTTGGCTAATATTAGTATAGAGACTGTGGTCAGTCTGCTGTTAATATTGTTATATTAACAATGGATCTCAAGACTACTTGTATGTGAAAGGGGTCACTCATAGCAATGAATGCTTCATAGTGAGTTTCAGCTCATTGTTTAGCTGTGCATCTTCAGAATGCTTTTCTTCTTGCACTCAATATTATTCAGCCACAGAGCACATCAGGGAGGCTCTGAGGGGCCAAAGTCCTTGCCAGCACCACAAGATGAACCCAATAAGTTTGTGTGCGTGTGTAATATTATCATATTCCACTTCATTATTTCATATATACATATGTTGGATGGACGAAACAGCCCCTTCTCTAATAGAAAGCAAAGAAAATGTGATTCTTTTAATGGCAACTGGGTGGGTTGGAGGCTCTAGTTGGGTTTCAGTCAAATTTGGCAACACTGGAGAGAAGAGAAGAAACATTTGGGTCAACATGCAGTAAAGAGAGCTGAATCATCAACATCAAAGACAAAACCTGGTAAAGATGCATCCATGTTCAACACACACACAATGTAGCCTACTCATGTATCCACCCACGTAACCCCCCCCACACACATATACTGGCTGTCTCTGCCATGCAATATAAACTGCATGTGGTCTACCTTAACTATAAAAATGAACTAAATGAGAGAGATGTTGAATAGTAATCAAAAGCAAATGTGTGTGTCTGTGTGGTAAGTTAGAGAGAGAAAAAGATAAAGAGGAAAAAAAGCTGGGTGGGGGGTGTTGGACATCTATATGAGTCCTCCATCTAATGAATGTCATTAGAGTGCAGCAGGAAAATCAGTCTAATAAAGGAAAGAGGCTGCTGCTCAGTCTTGGATGAAGGCCAAAACCACTACTACACACCCTAATTCACTCACTGTGTGTGTGTGTGTGTGTGTGTGTGTGTGTGTGTGTGTTTGTGTGTGTGTGTGTGTGTGTGTGTGTGTGCGCGCGCGCGAGATGAGATAGAGAGGAGTGTATTGATCGGTGGGCATGTTGAGAAGGGACCTGAACTACCACAGCCCCACCTCTGCCACTCACACACACACAAACACAAACACCAGCCTGAATAAGATCTTAACTATATCTTCAGGTACATTATGTACAGCAGTGCTACTGGCTGTTGTGCTGCTCATTGATCGGCTGCTTGGTCTGGAAAAAACGATTCTTCTGATAGAGTGTCAGGAGACACCAGTATAGTAAACCCTTCAGGTCACGATTTCAAAATACACGAAATCTGACACGATGTGCTTTTTAACAGAGAGAGGTTGTACAAAAGACGGAGAAATCAGAACATGATATATTTAGATACCTATACCTACCTGGGTTGAAAAGATGTCAAACCATATTGTGATATTGAACATATATTAACGTATAAATGCAAAAGTTACTCTGGTATAGTGACAGTTTACTGTGAAAAAAAAAGAATCCATCCAAAAATGAATCCATCTGTAAACAAGATGTTTATTGCCAAATGTACACAAAAACATACAAAAAACAAAGCAGTGTGGAAAAAAAGCATACATTAAGTCTATATGTCTACAGGTTATGAGAAGGCAGTTAAAGATTATTTGTGTTGTTAATAATAGTGTATCTGATAAAATGGTGAAACATTCTCATTCCAGCTGTTTCTATTATTTTGTCCAATCTAATTATATAAATGAGGATAGGCCAAAGTGAAGTGAGGTCCATTTAAATAACAGAAACACCTCTTAAAACCTCTGTCTTAAAATGTGTCTTTATATACACTTTGTTTGTTGTTGCTCCAGATTGTCCTGTGTGTTGTGTTGCGACTGCAAAGCCCTTTGGTCTCGTTATTAGACGTCTGGTTTCAGTACTTCTGCTGCCCTCTAGCGGACAGTTTAAAAACATACACCCTCTCCCATAATGCACTTCTTTTTATTCCCATCATTCCCTGCTGCGAGCCTTCTGCACCAGTCAAGATGGCGGACAGACCAGGTAAAATAGCGTGCCCTCTGCTAAAAAAATCTAAAGTTTTCTCAATGAAACGTTGTGTTGTTGGTATGTTTTCACGTTTCCACAGACGGTGTGTGTTTTTCTGTCTGCCAGACACTTACTGAGTCACTCTGAGGTTGTTGTCAGACTTCAGGCCGCACTGAATCCTTCAAGTCACGTCAAGGACTTTGCGTGTCATTGCCAGTTTAAGTTGAAATTAATCTACGAGCAGTTTTTGGACATTTAGCTGTCATGCTCAGAAAATTTCAGTGTGATTTGCAAGGCGGATGAAGCTGTTTATAATTAAGTTGTCTTTGCATATTTACGCTATGTGACAGGTTTCGTTTGGCTAGCTTGCACGGTACGTTAGCCTGCAAACACAGTGTCTGTTAACGTTACCCAGATATTCTCGTTGGTTGATTTTAATCATACAACAATTAAACTAACAAAATACAACACGAAAGGTCGTGCTTTGCTTTACAGTGCGTTTTGAACGGTGGGCGAAGATTACTTCGTTCATACCTGGTAAATGTTAAATGTGGCCCCACAGCACAACGCTAGCTCTAGAGGTGGAAAATAACAAGCAGATTTAAACGAGTCACTTTATGTATTTGTGTGTTAATTTGAGCTGCTGAACTTCACTTGTTTATTTGTAGACTGAATATTTTTGATTTACGACTTTTCAGAGAATGAAGTTGTCGGCTACTTTGCAGAATTTCGGGCTGCAACCATGGATTATTTTCAGTATCGATTAGTCTATTACTTTCTCGCTTAATAACTTTGTCTATAAAATGTCAGGAAATGGTTAAACATGCCCATCACAAGTCCAAGGTGACATCTTTAAAGACGTAGATATTCAATGACACATAAGACAAATAAAAGCCACATATGTTCACATTTGAGAAGGTGGAACCAGATAATGTTGAGCATTTTTCTGTCTATCAAATAAGTGACCCATTATTTAAACTGAGGCAGATTTACTTTTTAACTGCAAATATTTCTAAATGACCTCTGGATGAGCGTAATCTGCTCATGATGGACAACGTGTAATCAAGCTGTCGTTGCTGTCTCCGCTTGTGACCAGTTCCCGTAGCTGAGAAGCCACTGATGGACGTGAAACTGGGTGAGCTGGGAAGCTGGCTTGGAGGCAGAGACTTCACTCCCAACGGCATCATCTCAGCCATCCGCAAGGGTGAGGAAACCTGTTCTGACTAAAACTTGGTTGTGGATCTGCGGGAGGAAGTTCAGATTTTGGTTCTTTGGCTCCTGTTTCTATCACAAAAAGGGGTGCCGTTTTCAATATAGCTGATTTGTGAAATACAGGCTTTGTTAGATGTTTTTGAAATACCAGTGACCATTAAGCTGGTATTATAGAAAGGAATGTGGCGATACAGAAACCTAACCTTGCCTGCTTTTCCAAATAATCAAGGTGCGGTGAGAAAGCAAACCTGACAGCTGCAGTTAAGGAGTCTTTGGACGTCTGTAGCTCCTAAAATGTTTCTCAAATCTTAGTTTGGAGAATCGACTAAATCTGTGTTTCAGCAGCACAGTTCACAAGAAATCATTAAAAAAACAAAACAAGTTTGAAATTGATTAATTGAAATAAGTGATTTCTTAATCACAAGCAAAGCTTACACATGCTCTTTCTCCTATGTATCCCCGTCTTCCAGGCCACGACAGATACTACAACAAATACATTAACGTGAAGAAGGGAGGCATCGGTGGTGTAGCTATGCTGCTGGTTGGCTACGTGGCCCTGAGCTACATGTGGGAATACGACCACATCAGTAAGACATGCATATACACTCCCTCACTTCCTGTTTAGGATGATTTACCTTTGATTATAAAGTTATTTGAACTCCAGTGTGTCTCAAACTAGCTACAATACCTCAGCAATGTGAAAAATAGACTTAATATTTTTATAAACATTTAATTCAACCATCCTTTTCGCCATCTTCTCTTCCAGAACACGATCGCTGGAGGAAGTACCACTAAGCCCCTTCAGCAACCATCAGGGGTTGAACTTGAATCTCGTTGTTCCCCCTGCTCTTTGTACTCTCAGCTCTGTGTTGAATATGTGACTGTTGACCAATAAACAATATAAAGATTTATTGTTTGATAGCATCACTGTTTATCAACACTGTCACACTTAGACGTGAATGCAAGTATAATGGGTAAATCTATAACAAGAACGTTTATTTGTACACTGCACAGATAGTGAGAATATGTTCAGACTGTATCCACTGACTGTCAACACAACTATGAAATTGTGAGATAGCATTTTTTGATCTTAGCCAAACTGCTGTATATCTACATATCTGAGGTAAAATGTGTGTATTCATATCTAACAACACACAACAGGTTAATAATGAACTACTTCCAGGTTTGGGGAAAAACACAAATGTGTAGTTTGTTAGAAAGTCTCAAATTTGAGTAGTGCGGCAAGCCAGAAGAGAAGATTTCAGGTGGTGCTGCAAGTACAATACAATCCATTGCACGGTGGATTTGGGCTCTGATTAATTACTGTAGTTTGAGTACAAACAGCATTAATTTACATTCCTACTGGCATTTATCACATTTCAGGTTTTTTTTTTTTTCTTTTTCATTTACACTTTGAGACAGATTTACTAGAATTAGCAGAATAGAAGCACTGGTCTGGTGTCACTGATGCAGTCACATGAATATCCTGTAAGAAGCAACACTTCTGTTGGACCCTGGGTTCGACGTCTATTTAAATATTCAGTGTGCTGTACAATACAAACAGTAGAAAACTGTAGACTAACCCATACGTCTAGTCATTCAACCAAAGCCACACAGATTGTGACCTCTTGTCTGCTCCTTTTTGTTGTTGTCATGAGTCCACGGTTTGTAAGAGGCAACAAAATAGGAATAGGAGTTGTGTTTATCTTTCCTACTGCCCGTGTCTGTATAAAATCACCCTGAAGTGACTCACACAAACAACAGTAGCAGTTCAAAGTCTTTAAGTTCAGCCTGTGGAGCAAACAGGCTTCCTCTCTTCTGCTGCTCTTCCTCTGGTCTCCTCTGCTGTCATGAGGGCGGTACTGAGCTCCAGCACTGTGGTGACCTCAAGGCTGAAGGTTACTGTCCACTCAGGAAGGCAAGGTGGCCTTTAGTGCATTTGTTGGCATAGTGGCCCTTCTCACCACACTACAAACACAGGGAAGACAAAAGTGAACAAGTGAATGGCTCCATATTAAAAGCAAAAGAAAGCTGGAAATGGCACATAGTAGAAATAATTATTATTGTATGTTCAAGTGTGTTGGTGCAGAAAAGAAGCAAATTCTCACAATCGAGGAGATACACCATGCAAAAGTTTGGAAGTGGATTACCAAAATATATTTTCTGTCAGTTGACAAGGTTTCAGCTTTATCCCGATATCTAAGCAGGTTCATTTTGAGAGCCATGATACGTACAAACCTGACAAAATAATGTGTGTGCCTCTGAATGTGGTGTGTGTGTATATGGTGTTAGTCATACAACTGTCCCAAACAAATGCAGTACTCGAGTAAAGCTCACCATTTTCAGTATTTACCAAATCGCATATAAGGATACTGTAAGTATATTTTTATACGCATAGTATAAAGAGTATAAAACGTGTTAAATATCAAAGTCATTTCTGATTTTTATAGCAGAGAGAATGGTGTTGATCTTCTCATCTAACTCTCGGCAAGAACACACAAGCAGACAGATGTTCAGAAGACTCACCTTGTAGCAGGTGACCTGGTCCAGTGGCCGAGGCCCTCTGTTGCCCGTCATGTTATTTTGCTGAACAGAAGCCATCGGCATGTGGTTCTGCGGCCGCTGGCCTGGACTGGAGTTAGTCAGCTGGATGAGAGAGAGCGACGAGCGACCGATGGTAGGCACAGGCTGCAGCAGGAAACAACAAAGAGAAATAGTTTAATAGTGTGTTTAAAATTAATAGTTTAATTTCGACACTGTTGGCAGCCCATCATTTATACAAACAGATGTGTGTATTTGGGTGTTTGTGCATGTATCTGCTTACCTTTGTCTGGTTCTGGGTTTGCTGTGGTAGGGGAGGCTGTTCAGAGGCCCCCATGGGCAATTCAAAACGAGGGCTGTAGAAGAACATCACTGTTAATTCTACATGATACATTTTTATTTTATTGCAGCCTCAATCTTTTGTCTAAAGAATATTTCACTAGATGTTATAATTCATCCCATAAATAAGGCAGCGAGAGAACTATCTAAAATTACAAAATCTAATGCTGATAAAGGTCACAAGTGGTGTAATATCGTACACGAAAAAATATTTCTATTATGTATAAATCAAATAAAAAGGGTAACATACTGCATAAATTTACAGGATTTTCCTTCTGGACAGAAGCCCACCAGGTAATTCACACAGATCACCCTTCTTGTGTGCCTGTGTCTGCAGTCAGGACCTGAGAGAAGAAGATGGAAGAAGATCCAATAAAATGTAAAGAGGCTGACAAAGAAATTCAAACCAGCAGGGGAAGACTGTGTGTATGAACAGTATGTTTAGGGAGTGTTCATATCATTACTTCAGGACCTACCGTGTTTGCAGAAGCCTCGGTCATACCAGGGACAGTCTTTGATCTTGGACTCTGGATCAATGTGCAGGAATGGACATTCCTTGTTGCTACACTCACCTGCGAGGGTCAACAAACACGCACACATCAAAACGGGGACAAACATTCATGGAATACAAACTGGGTGCTGATCTACAGTCATCGAGCTCAGCTGTGCGATTTTAAGAAACATCGAGTCGACGAACCGAACTTGGAGTAGAAGTAGCATTCAGGCATCTTGGTCATGTCGTACTCATGGAGAAACTCGCACTGGTCTCCCTTCTTACACAGGCCTCTGAGCCAGTGCTTACACACCACCGTCTTCTCTCCACTGATGTGACGGAACGGACACATCCCACCTGGGAGGAGAAACAAAAAAGATTCAATACAGACGATGGCACAGCTTTCCTGATTCATACCCGCAGGGCAGTCCGTGTCCTGCCAAGTGCTCCTCTTTCTCACAAATAGTGCGTCACTGAAAACAGCTGCCAGGTTACAACAGAATTAAGAGGAATATTAAATAGAGACACAGCAACAATGAGCAGGATGGATGTTAAGTTGGTGAGGCTGCTTTCTGTTTTTATGGCCCTAAACTGTGGAATAACCTCCCCTTGGATCTTAGAACAGCAAACTCCTTTGGTGTTTTTAAAGAAGAAATGAAAGACCTATCTTTTTAATCTTTGATGTATATGTTTTTACCTTTACCTATTGGTTGTTTTGAATATCTTATTATGTTGTTATCAATCGTGTTTGCATCGTGCTACACAAATAAATATATATGTATTATTATTATTGTGAGAAGCAGCTCCCTCCAACACATCACCAAGGTATAAAAAAAATTATTTGCCATCCTGTTGGAAGGAAAAGCACTCAGACAGATTGCTGTTCACCATGACTCATTGTGAGTGAAAATACTATTAATGACCCGTTTCCTGGGATCCACTCCTTTGTTCCCATATACAGCTTTAAAATGTGAAGCTGTCCTCATCAGCCAGCCCTGCTGAAGGCTTTTATTTAACGCGTTTGTGAACGGTAGATCTCAACTTACACTTGCTGAATTATCCCTTTAAAAAAGCAATTTCTCATTCTACTGATATGAAAATGTCAGTTGACTTTGTTTAATAATTCCCATTATTCCCATCATTATGTGTGACACTACTAAGAGGTAAGACCCACAGGTGTTGAAAAGTTGTCATGCTGTGTTTTTACCTTTCACACAAGCTGCTCTCATGAAGAACTCACACACAGCAGATCCGGATTCTGCAGGGACATACATTCATACAACTTTAATAAAGAAATGGGATTGAGGATACACAAAGCTAACACGATCAGTGCCAGAGCCGTTAACCTGCCGTTAGTTACCATCAGTGTATCGTTAACTCTGATTCTAGTTTACCTACAGCGGCTAAGTACCAGCTAGCATCCGAGCACTTACTGTCCATGCCGGGGAAGGGCAGAGGCTGTGCTCCTAGCTGCTGCTTCACGGCGATTTCCAAGTCAAATTTGACGTGATCCACGGTAGCCAGTAAGTCCTGCATGTCTGCGTTGGTTTTGTCGTGCTCCGATCGAAGAAATGTCCGTTTCGGTTAGCTAGCTTGAAGTTGAGCTAGTTAGCTAGTAGTTTATTCATTAGCGAGCTAAAGTGGCTAACCGATAAGCTAACAGTTGCGAGCTCTCCGATGAGAAACCACAACAACTGCAGCTCTTCGTAGCGTTATGGAGCTGTTTTAAAGAAAAGCGCTGATCCCTGTTCGGTCTCTGACTTCTTGTTTGTCACGAACTGCTCCTTGTTCTCACCAGTGGATGGGTGGATGCAAGGCGCGTAGACCGACCTTTGACCCCTGACCTGACGGAATAAGGCGAGACTAACCGATCATCGAGTGGTTCAGTAAACTCCCACATTATGGTGGCCTTTCTGCTGATTTAAATGGATGTTTCCATAATATTTTGAGGAGAAATTTACATTGTAAAAGAAAAATGTAATACCAGACGTATTAGAGACAAACTCATAATCATATTCTTCAAATATATATTTTGATATTTTACATTATTTTATATTTTCTTGCGTTTTTTTCATTCATACTGAATTGCCTGTTAATTTTATATAAATACCAATTTTCAAAATGAAGGTCTAAATGCCGCCTTCTGTATACTGCTTGGAAAAACTGGTGGAGAAATAATTTGTTACATAGTACAATATATGGGAGGAAAAACTAATTTGTGCTCTCGAATTAATCATTTGCTCAGACTAACTTAATACCTGTATGCCATAATGTGTGTAACCTTCACACTCTGATTATATAAACACAACATAGTGTGAGATCACCGTTTCGCCATAAAAACGCAAATGCTATAAATAAAGAAGACACTATGAAATGAAATATATGAATAAATGATTCATTTACAAATGAAACAATAAGTGAAATAATTTAAGAAGTCATTATTGCATCATCACTGTGCAATGTTATTTCATCATTTTTGTTTTTATTGGAACGAGATTTCATTGGAGTTTGCAGAAGCAAAGAGCAACTGTGGTTGCAATCATTTTATTTATCAAACTGGTGTTTTATATATACAAGATAAATATCCCTAATATTTCAGAAAAGACCAAAATGCAGTTTCTCCAGATACTGTTAAATTGAGAATATTGTTATATCATTAACAATATTTTTAATATGACATCTTGCACAGATGCTATTGTTTTACCTATGCAGCACCTGATTTGAGTTGATAACACCAGGTCCTGGAGATACCTTCACTTAGATGCATTTCCATGAAAGTTTGTACAGACATTCATGTTAGCATTTAGCTCAAAGCACATGCTGCGTCTGCGTACAGCCTGCCAGAGACGTGAAGCAGCATGTATCCAACTGTCATCCAGTAGATGGTTAGCCTCATGCTGAGTCTCTTTGTGACAGTGTGTTAATATTACTATCCAGGAGAGAACATCTCTTTTGCTAAGGTAGAGTCTGCACCAGTTTGCAGTCAAACTGAAAGAGCATACACAGCAGCTGTTTCATTTATTATGTTTACTTCAATTAAATGTAACAATTGTGGTTTTATTATTTATCAAATTGTATTTATTATACAGTATATGATATAGAATGCTCATGTATAAAACTTATAGTCATGCTTTGTGGTTCAACTGCACTACAGTAACTCTGGAACTGTGAATTTAATACAAAAGAAATGTGATTTCTGACAAGATTAAAGCTTAAATGTGATTGCAACATTCAAGACCAAAGCTCTGGTGGAAAACAAAACCCTGTCTAATACAGCAAAGGGACTGTAGCAACACTGATTGATGACTGATTTAACAGGTGTACATTCAAAACAAATATACACACGAAACAACACACCACCAAAATTGCCATAATAATGTTTGTTACGATCATCAGTCCAGAAGCCATCTGTCTGAACTGCAGCCCTCTACAGCTCAGGTAGGCCCGGCATGGGGAACTGACCAGCGAAAGCCTCCACCTCCGCTTTGATTTCTGCAACCCGCTGCTGGAACTTCTCTCCCTGAGCCAGTGCCTGGAAAAAGTCCTTCAGAGTGGCCTTGGGCTCCAGGCTTCTCTGCACCTCCATGGTCAGCACAATACCTGCAGGAGAACGATTGTAATTTCATTTATGCAAAATCAGCGTGAATCTTTGCTGTGCAATAGCAGTGGTGAGTACAATGTTATGCAAACTATATTAGCAGACACTCAAATATTATAAAACTCTCATATCTACAGTATCTGCTCAATATATGGCAACAGCTAGCAGCCAGTTAGCTTAGCATAAAGACTGGAAAAAGGGGCAAAACAGCTACCTTGCTCTTTCCAAAGATAACAAAATCTGCCTATCAGCACATCTAAAGCTTGTTAATTTGCCTGTTAGTCTCGTTTGTTTAATCCGAACAAAAAACTATACCTAAAAATGATTTGTAGTTTTACAGGGTGTTAATTTCAGTCAGCTGTATGATGCTCCAAAGATAGATTTTAAAGTGGAGCATAACTTAAGGCACAAATAACCGAATACCTTGTCACCCCTTCAGTGGTCTGGTCACCTCAGTTCAAACATATTTCTCAGAGAGTATCTTGGCAGTGTACCTCTGTGAATGAACTCTGCCACCTTCCTGAAGTCGTCCTCCACCAAGCCTCTGGAGGTCAGAGCTGGAGAGCCAAACCTCAGACCACTGGGACGCAAAGCACTCTTATCCCCTACACAAACACATGTATGTGGAAACATTAAGAGTGGCACTCTGTAGGGCAAAAAAGACATTTACAGGACTCATTAACAGAGACTACTTTGCCACAAGAGTTCACACACTGGGGGGCTACACTTGTATGCAAACAAAGCTGCATATATCAGTGCTAAACACACACACACTACCTGGACAGGTGTTCTTATTACAAGCAATGGCACAGGCTTCCAGAACCTTCTCAGCTCGTCCTCCATCAGTTCCTTTGCTGCGCAGGTCAAGCAGGATCAGATGGTTGTCAGAGCCGCCTACACAGGAAGAGAAAAAGAGGATAAGGAGACACTACATAGACTATAAAGCTATTGACTGCTATCAGAAATCTGCTATCACAACTGTACCACAACTGTAAAAGAAAACACAGACATCATCAAGCATGGCACATCATCACCCTTTGTTTTTAAAAAGTATATACTGTATGCTTATAAATATTTTAACTTTTGTCCTATGAAACGACACAAAAAGAGATTCAATAGGGACATATGGAAGTTAAGTTAATGTAAGGTTGGCATTTACAAGGCTAAGGAAGCAGACTGTATTCATTAAAGACATTTTCTAATTTTAATTATGACTTAGCATCTTCTGGTAATTGTAAGAAAACATTTAAGATCTTTATCTTGTAATTATGAGAAATACGTTGCATAATTATGAGGAAAATGATTGAAAGTCTCAAAAGATCTTTTTATCATCAGAACGGGCTTTTTGTCTGAACAGAACCAAAGGACTTAATATGCCCCTGCACTCACCAGTAACTATCTTGTAGTCGTGGTCAATAAGGGCATTGGATAGAGCTTTGCAGTTAGCAAGAACCTGAATCTGGTAGGCCTTGAAGTCTGGTGTCATGGCTTGCTTGAGAGCTACAGCAACACCTGCCAGTGAAAAACATGAGCTATATGAGACAGACAACATGCTGACATAATTGAATGAAAGTGAGAGGACAAAGGGAGAATAATGAGGTGTACCTGCAATAGCGTGGTTGTGTGGTCCTCCCTGCAGCCCAGGAAACACAGCCTGATTGATCAAAGACTCCAAGTTGTACAGAGTCTCCTTCCCCTTGGCATCCACACTCCGCACGCCTGGAGGAGGGAAATGAAAGAAAAACAGAAAGCTAGAGAAATCACAGAGTACCAACATAGAAAAAGAAAAAAAGTATTGATGACTGTTTTGGCAGAAGGCTCATAATCCGTTTCTACCTTTCCTGTAGAAGATGAGTCCGGCGCGGCAGCCACGCAGCGTCTTGTGTGTTGTCGTGGAAACAATGTCACAGTACTCAAAGGGTGAGGGCACCACTCCAGCAGCCACCAATCCACTGATGTGAGCCATGTCTCCCATCAGATAGGCACCATTCTCATTAGCTACCTGCTTCATGCGGGCATAGTCAAGGTTGCGGGAATAGCAGCTTGTTCCTGGAGAGGAAAAAGACGCAGAGGTGAATGAGACTTTTTTCAGGTTCTTTGGATACACACGCCTCTTTTCATGGTTTTATTTTAATGTGTGAAAGTATACAAGTAATAGCACCATGCACTGTGTGTGTGTGTGTGTGTGTGTGTGTGTGTGTGTGTGCATGCTAAAGGACCTGCAATGATGAGTTTGGGGTGGAACAGCCGAGCGTTTTCTTGCAGTCTGTCATAATCAATGTAGCCAGTTTCTGGATTCACCTATAACAGAAGACCACATCACGTCATAGTCAAATGCTCCTATCCACCTCCTCCACTCTACATCTTCATTATTTTCTGTACTGTCAGAACATTACACTGTTGTCAGTAAATGCAAATCGCAATTGCAAATGAGTTGCGTATAGATATCAAGACACCAGAACAACAGACTGTGCTGTGTTTTGTTTTTAATTGTCTTGTTTTACTGCTTGTTTCAATGTATGCACCCAGGACTCCCTTGAAAGCAGCACCGATACTGAGTGCATTATCCTCGTGAAATAATAAAGTGAAATAAAGTTGCCTATACACGGACTGGATAACTACAAGTTTTTTGGTTTCAAGTTTTTTTGTTATCTTTTCCAGCTCTCACGAGGAGCCACAGACCAATGCCATGTGCACATACTTGCACTAATGAGGACTGATGTTGTTTAACTTCAATTCAGTCCAGGACTCCTTAATCAAGAAGTTAGTCGAGAAGTTACTACTCCAAACCTAAAGTATGTTTCAGAGAGCCACTTTTTAAGCTAGAATGAATCTCTTTGGGACTTGTGCTGACAAATGCACGCGATTGTTTTGTACCTTGTACGGCATTGACTCAAAGAAGATGGATGTTGCTGAGATTTTCTTCTTCTCAGTCATAAAGCCGTGTGTCAGGTGACCTCCGTCAGGAAGGTCCAGTCCCATGATTCTGCCGTGGGGCTCCACGATGGCCGTGTAGACAGCGAAGTTAGCCGGCGAGCCTTACAGAGAAGCATATACAAAAGTATGACAAGTCAGAGAGAGGAACGAGGAAGAAGTTGAGAGAGGGACAACACGAAATGGAAAAAGCCAGGAGTACAGAAGACTTGAAAGAATTTTAGATGTTAAGTCGCTATTTGATACCTGAGTATGGCTGCACGTTGACACCCCATTTCTCTGAGTCCAGCCCATAAGCCTCCAGCGCCCTCTTCTGACAGAGTCTCTCCAGCTCATCAACATGCTCCGTGCCACCATAGTACCTGATCACATGGACCATACTGATTAGGCAGGATAAAGCAGAATACACTGCTTGTAGGATGTAATCAAACATTGGGATATCATAGACAAACTTGATTAATTCTCGCACCTCTGACCGGGATATCCCTCAGAGTATTTGTTGTTCATACAGGAACCCAGAGCCTCTAGAACCGCTCTGCTGGCAAAGTTCTCAGACGCTATCAGCTCCAGACCGTACGTCTGCCGGTGCTTCTCTTTCTTTATGATGGTGAACACCTAAAACACAAATATATACAAATTCTGAATTATAGTAATTGGCCTAAATGATAATGAACCATCGCTCAAGTCTCCAGAACATAAGTGTAGATTAACTTCCATTTTTAAAATCCAGTGAAGACAAACCTCAGAGTCGTTGATGGACAGAGGCTCCAGCATCATCTTGTTGTGTGAATCCCATGTTTCTTTGCTCACAGTATGGCCATTTGTTAAAGACATGATCGCTTTTTCCTCTGGTCACGCAAAGTGGAAATCTAAAGAGGGAGATCTTTCTTAGACATTCTTTATTCAGAGACTAGATAAGAAAAACATTAAAACAATATCCAAGTGAGACAAAGTCTCTCTTTAAAATGTTGCAAATTAAGATGTATGTCTTTATAAAGAGTATACAATGAGTGCTTCTGCCATACAGACGCATTATCATAGGTCCATTATTACAGTCCTAAGCCTCAGACAAAAGAAGGACACATGCAGCACCACCTGTGTTGCAACTCCTCAGCTCATAACATGACATGGCCTCATCAGTTAAACTTTGCACCATCACACAGACTGATAAGCTGCAGAAACTGTCACAACACAAGTTGTTAGGTAACTCAGACAACACATTCACTACTCCGTGAGGTTTACAGTTCACATATATTTGCTCTCTCTTGCAGAATCTTTATCTGAGGCTGCTCTGTCCTGTCTAAACAGTACAAAAGAAAGGTGACTGCAGGACAGTCATGCATCTGTCAAATGCTGCTCAGCAGCTAAGTTAGCTCAGCCGAGCACATGACTTTTATTATCTGCTCTGGTCGACTGACCCAGAAAGTTAGCAACACGGTTTATAAAACGGAGACTTTTGAAAACCTTTACATGTGGATGTTTTAACGCACTCTGAACAGTCAGAAGTAACTTGTTAGCTAGCTTGTTTCTTACAGCAAACACCGACGTTAACATCGCATGAGAACAAGCAAATCCACAAGCCAAATAACACGCTATAAACCTAACGTACATTATTTCTATCTGCCAATACAAACATTAGCTTCCTCTGAGTTTATGTTTTCCTGTGGTCGTCAAACATCAACTAGTTAACTCACCAGACTGGAGACGCCCACCGCCGCTACTTGTAACTGAAGCTGAACTGAAGTCAGACTGCGGCGCTTCCACAGAACAAAAAACAACGGGCTTCTCTACACGAGGATAAAGTCCGCCAAACTTTCGACCAATCCGCTCGCTTCATTTTCTTCTGCTTGGCTTTTTTCATCCAGCATATTGGGTGAATTACCGCCACCCTGTGGTAATAAAGCTGAACTTCCTTATCAGGTCACAGAATCTGATGGGTTACAGAATTTAGTGTAACATTAGTGTTTAAAACTTCTACAAACTGTCTAAATAAAGGTCCTTAACTTTAATTTCTTAGTCAAATCACTAATACTAAAAAGTACGATTGTCATTAAGACTACCCATTATTCATTGTATCCAACACATGTAAGTGTGCTATTTGGGATATTCATAAAAATCTTTTAAAAAGTTAAAAAAGCAAATAGTAACCATTTTAAGTGAGAACAATCTCTGGAGGTCCTATTAAATGTTTGTTTGTGAAATACTGATGTGTTTAATAAACAGAAAACGCGGGTCGAAGTTTTCCATAAAAAGGTTTACTGTCAAGTTTAGACTTATTTTAATTTGTCATTTCTATGTTTTATCATTCATTGTCGTTCAAACTTAGGTGAACTTTTCACAGCTCAACCGATAGAATACATATTGCACATTTCAGAATGGATATAGATGTGGCTAATGTGAACATTTGATCATATTCATGTTGAATCCATCAAAGTCATGAGCTTTTTCATGTTATATAGGGAGTGTGTGTGGATATTTACACACACCTATCTTTCATTAATTTATCAGCATACATTTCCAAAATATATAAACTTTGTAGCTGCTGCCTCGTCTGGTCACTCTTAACTGATTTAAGAGACCTCTGGAGCTGAGACCAATTCCTAACACTTAGGAACATTTATATGTATGCCATATTCTTAATTGTCAGAATAAAAGCGAACACATTTTGAGAGGCTGAAACTTTACTCTAAGCGACTTCATACATACTGGCCCCGAAACTGAATCCTTTAATCCTGTCTGGCTAATTAAATAAAGAAAATTCATGTACTACTTAATACATACCTTGAGTAATCCTAAATTATTTTATTTTTCTTAATCATATCTACTTCTGATGTCAGGGCCATTTTATATTCATTAATTTAATTGATTGAACTGTTCAACATGCTGCTAAAGAGCCTTCTCTGCACTGCCAGATTCAACTTCTACTATTCCAAAATAAACATCTGCTATATTGACTCATCTCATTTTCATATCAGACCCAACATGGACTATTGCACCCGAGGCTGGTACAGCCTGCTCTGAACCACTTTTCTCACAGGGAAATAAAGCACATAAAGAAATAGACACATTTTTACTGGTTTCATCATATTAATCTGAAATACTTTCATGAGTCAGTTATGTACAATATAAGATCCCCCACAAAAAACATAGTGGCAAAGCTCAGTTAGCAAAGTCAGAATTGTACAATGATAAGTATACCAATATTAATATCATGTACAGGATCATATGTTAGAAGTGTACATGAAGACCGTTGTATTCTCAATTGTAGCTATACTTCCTGGAGGGATCCTTTACTTCATGCCAAAATATACACAACCCCTCTCTCCACTGGTGTCTCCTCAACCAGTTTTCCAAATGGTCATATGTTACAGTAACATCAACATCATAGCTCCTCCTTTAAAAATAGTCTATATATATATATATAGACACACACGCACACATCGGGCCAGTCCATGAACATGTGAAAATGCCTCTGATAAATACTCTGCATCATTTCAGTGAGAGGGAGTTTACTCCTCTAGCCGCTGCTGCCGCTGCGTCTTTTGCTGTAAGCAGAAGATAAAAGAAAGACACAATCAGCTTGACACACTGCATGGACATGTAGTGGTAGCACAGTGGCAGTATGGGGACTGTGGCTGCTGTTTGAGCTCTCTGTGCAGAAGGGCTGACTGAATTAAGAAAAGGCTTACTCCAGCTGAGTTTTTAATGTTTCCAGTTGACTCTATAAAAAGAGAACTTGGTGGAAAAGTACATGATATCGCAGTAAAAGACTGACACTAAAGCTGCATGTCCCAGGCAAGAAGTCAGCATCCTCACCAGCTGATCCATGAAGAAGACATGGGAATAAAGAAACAGCACTTTTCTGGTACTGCAGTCTAGAGCTAGTTTAGTCCTGCAGTAATAAGCATGATAAGAATTCGGGAGTGTATCTATGTTCCAATGGTCCTACGTTCCCCAGCTCAATATCCTCTAAATATGACGCAATAAGGAGACATTTGAAGGCTTTCCCTTGGTCAATATGTTGAAATCACCCACCTCCAGCTCATAGCCTACTGATGCTATACTCCCTCAAATTTGCAGGCATGACAGTTTTCTTGACTTAAGACTTTGATATCTCCAGTGGCTGAACAGATTTTTACCATTCAAACTGCATTTGAAACTGCACCGAATCTGCCTTTGTTCTTTTGCAATTTGAACTGTGAAGATAGCCCTTACCAATCTCTTACATGTTAGTTTATATCAAGAGACACACATGCTGGGAACATAGGACCCTATTTAATTCTACATACTATTACCTTGTTTCGCTGCTTAGCTTACTTGGACTAACAGGACAGAGGTAAGATTTACACTTAATTGTTCGTATTTTCAAACAGTATGTTTTCACTTGTAAAGTTACAAGAGAAAAGGCTTTTATGATGAGGACAAACCAACGTATTTGACGAACGTACTGTAACGCTACCTTTGATAACAAGTTTGACTGGACAATCACAGGTCAGGTGAAGAGTTTAGCAAACGGTCAATAGCAAAACTAATGCTCCATTAGCAAAGCTGAGGGTATTAAAACATTTTTAGAATCCTCAGACTCATCATCATCACATATTTAAGGACAAACTTTTGTAGCAGATTGAAATTGAAGTTGTAGGCACACAACTTTCCAGATTGTCCAGTCATTAAAAGTGATAAATAAATTAAAGTATTGTGACAGTTTGATTTTCTGTGTACTAAGTTGTATTATTTGGTTAGGGGTGCCAGCCAGGTCTCTCTCCTGGCATTAAAGATAAATCAGTCACGTTATGTTTGTAATTTTGTTTTTTGTTTTGTTCAAACCTCACAAAGGGCAGTAAATTAAAATGTCTACCCTACCCATTGAATGCTCATATCAACCCACAAGAAACAACACAAACACCATAGTTCAGTGCAAAACCACATGTTCATGTATTTAAAGACTTTCACAGAACCCCACAGACCCAAAGTTCGTCAAACATAAAGTAATCCAACTCAAAATTCAATTCAATAATTTGAATTTGATATCATATTGACACCTCCTGCTGCTCTGAGGCTCATTTTGGAGACAAGACAATGCTGAACCCCCACACACCACAAGATAACATGACTCAGCACTCCATGGTGACCTGCAGAGTGCAGTTTCTTCAAGATAATGAAAATAAGCTGTCAGCTTTCAGGTAATAAATTGTGAAGCATTTTCCTGGATTAGAGCACTTTCAATGTACGTGTTGTTTAATACAATCATACCTGTATAATAAAAAATGTCCTCGTTACATGTTTTGCTTACCTTTTTTCTCTTCTTCTTTCTTTCTTGCCGCCTCTTCCCTCTGTTTCTTGATAATTGCGAGGCGTGCGAGGTCGGCTTTGGCCTGGTCCGTCTTCCCTGCCAAGTGCATCTTCATGTAGCGCTCCTTTGCTTTCTGCTTCTCAATCTCCTCTCTGCGCCAGAGTGTGTGTGTCAAGGTTGGGAGAGTGACATGAGGAACGTCACTATCAAACATTTTTGACTGAGAATTTATACACATAAAACAAAAAAAACATCCTTTCAGTGTCTTTGGGCTATGACGCTGTGTGGTCATTCTCGTGAGTAGCACCATCACACCACTTCCAAAATCGGGTCTTAACATCATATTTTTGTGCAGATTTATCCTACAGTGCACAAAATATGCTGTTAATATGCTTTTTTAAACACATAACATTATGACATTTCTAGCACATAACACACAAGACAGTACAGCTGCGACATCTATAGTTAAAATGTTATTAAAAAATACTATTGTTAAAAATGAAGTTCCCATTTAGCACTGATACAATGTGACTGAGGTTTGACAGAAAAACACACACCTCTCTCTCCTTGATAACTGCCTGGGCTCATCCACCTCAATCTGCGTCACCTTCTTGGACTTCTGAGCCACTCTGTTGGGGTTCTCGATTTCTATTAAGCCCTCCACACCCGCTCTCCTCCTCTGCAAACACATCACAACAGCTCAATGCAAGCAAACAATGAAATAACCACGTTCATAAGACACTGAGACACAAGATGCTTCACAGGTGCACATAAAATACAATACAATACAAATAATGAGTACTTTATTATATACGACTGTGCGTGCGTGGTAACAGAGCAATGGAGCGACAGAAACTGTGTGACGGTACCAGGGAATTTTCATCATCGCTGTCATCTGATCCTGATGCTGGTAGCTTCTCCTCTGCCGTGTCATTCTGTGCTGCACCCGCCTCCTCCGCCTCCTGCTCTTGCTATAACATATAAATGACAGGAAAATGTTATTAAACCGAGGCATCAGGTCAAACACAAGCAGTCACGACAGGGAACACATACAGCACCTATGTATGCAGGTTTTTACTCCATCCAAATGCCACAGCAGCTAATGCACCTTTCAGTTCCTCTCTTCAGGCTGGTGGAGTGCTACTGAGGGCAATCAGTGGTTGTTTACTTACAGTGGCACTCAAGCAATGTATCATGATCAGGTTACTCAGCTATATAGGGCCATAGTTAACACTTTCCGATGGAAAGATGCTATTAAGGTGCACTCTGGGAAGAGAAGGATCCAGCTTTTTTGGAGCTTGGCCAATACTTGCTGCACACACGTGTCCCCATGTGGCACATGATTGAACAATCTTTGGATGTACACTCTCCACCAACCTTTTTCCTCTCCTTCTCTGCCTTCATCTGGGCGTCTATCTCCTCTGGGCTGGTGTACGTCCGCACGCGACCCTTGTGGCCACCTTTCTTACCTGCAACGATGACCAAAAACAAAATGACAACACACACACACACACACAGACAGACACACGTTGTAAGGCAGGGGTGAAGAACAGCGAACAGACAGGTGTCAAAAGAAGCTGAGCGGTCTATAAACATGCTGTCAGTGCGTGTTTAATGTTTTAACACCCTCCAAAGCACAGATATGTAAGTTAAGGAAACTACTCTTGTTGTACAGAGGCGTGTCGCCTGGATCGCTGCCTGTTGTTGGGTAGCTAACAGCAGGCTAACAGATAACAGAAACTGACTTCAACAAAATGTAGCAGATTTTAAGATCATTCTTACCTCCTCTGGGCATTTTGACCAAAGACGCCTTTAATATAAACTCCCTGACAAGTAAACACTGACAGAAAACATAAGTGTTTAAGCAGCAGCACGAACTGACAGCTGACTGAACTCACAGTCTAGATGAGTAACACAATACTCTGAGTAGTCAAAGTATTTTCCTTTTAACAAAGCTTCAATACAGAGGATTTCCAAGCTATTAGTAAAAGCATTAGCTGATATGAACTAAATAATGTACATACTTCCATTTAATGCCCAGTTACCTGACTAAATGACGCGACTTATGAAATACAAGGAGCTAAATCATGTTGTTTATCTTAAGGCAATTTGCCAGTGTGCTAAAGTGATGCAATATGCCAGGAACGACAGACAGACATCTGCTTTGATTTAATCTCAGTAAACATATTTATACTGACCTGAATATATGTTTACATAAACGTATATTGTGTGTTAGTCTAGGGGAAGATTTAAGAAGTTATAAAATGCCGATAAATAGTGTGTGTTTATTTTGGGTGGTGACGTCATATGGGCGACGAGCAGGTGAAATGGACCCCCGGATGACGTCAAATTGTTGCGCCTGAGACGGGTTCGTGAAATCAAAACGATAACACCGTGAGCTTTTGTTCTATTTTGTACAAAACAGAGCAAAATGCCCAAAGTAAAGAGGAGTCGGAAGCCTCCCCCAGACGGCTGGGAGCTTATTGAGCCTACTTTGGACGAGCTGGATCAGAAAATGAGAGAAGGTAAGCCGGTAGAAGATGATTTCCCGATAGTGGCTACAACACTTGGCCGTCGGGCTGTAACGTTAACCACAGCGTGCAGTTTTTGCTGGGGAAATCATTTTAGCCTTCACTTCGCACTTTCTTTAACTGTTGTCAGATACCCATTCAGTTTTTTTTTTTACAACTGTTTAATCCTTGGGTGATTTTTTTGTTGTTGACATTTTGGAAATTGATACACTCGTTTGTTAAGTGTATCATTTTCCAAAATGTCAAAAAAACCCTTCCAAAATGTCAAAGGTTTACTGGTGCAATATTTGTAGGTCAGTCAAATGCAAATGTTTAATGTGTCTCTGTTTTAACTTGATTTTGTCTATAATGCTGTCACTGATGCGTTTGTGAGTGAATTCAAGCAAACTTATTTACTTTCTGCTCACCAAAGCTAATTTTCCTCTGTCCCAGCTGAAACAGAGCCACATGAGGGAAAGCGAAAGGTGGAGTCCCTTTGGCCAATTTTCAGGCTGCATCATCAGCGGAGTCGATACATCTATGACCTCTTCTACAAAAGGAAAGCCATCAGCAGAGGTAGACAGAGTTTCCCATCTACTGGTTGAACTACTTGACATGCGTTTGCCATTTCCTCTTCCTCTGCTGTGTACTTCAGCATTTGATGTAATCCTTTAAAATAAAGTTTTCTGAGTTTGAATAACATTTAATCTGTACAACATAATTTTGTAATGACTTGCCAAAGGATCTGTGAAGTTTATTAGATTTACTGCAAATACATGCCATACCCTCCTTATTTCCCCATGTGTACGTAGCAATTGCTTGAGAATTCAACATTTTCCAAGTCCCCCACTTTATTTAAGATGGTTGTCCAGTGCTTTTACCCCCTTGCAAAAAGGATTTTCCTACTTGGTATTTTATTTGTATATGACCAGGCATATGAAACCCATTCATAGTTATACTCTGTACTAGATGCCAAACCATTGTTGTCTTTCCTGACAGAGCTGTATGAGTACTGTATAAAGGAAGGCTATGCAGACAAGAACCTGATTGCCAAGTGGAAGAAGCAGGGCTACGAGAACCTGTGCTGCCTGCGTTGCATCCAAACACGAGACACCAACTTTGGAACCAACTGCATCTGCAGAGTCCCCAAGAGCAAGCTGGAAGTTGTAAGTCTGACAGAACTTCAGTGATTCTCACAATTTTGATCATTTTGAAAAAAAATCCCAGTGAGCGCTTGTTTTAAATAATGTGTTAAAGGCTCAGGTTGGTGCATTTGTGAAAATTGCCCAAGTGAGAGAAAGTAAACACAACACTGTAACACTACACACCTCTGACTGGACCAGAGAGTATCTCAGGCTCTTTGATTGGATGAGTGAGGCCAGGGGGCTCGCCAGTCACTATTTCAATATACACTAATCGTTGACATGCTTTGTGCGACACCCGCAGGAAGCCTCTGCCAAGGAAAAATAAAAACTAAATGTTTAATTTCAGAGGCCCTGTCAAATCCATATTGTAACAAGACTATAGCCATGCTAGCAGCACTGTGAGGTGGTGCTTTCAGCTAAATGAGTGTCTGTACAAAGTTTTGGCGCAATCCGTCCAGTTGTTGTTGAGATATTTCACAGAATATGTGAAAACCTTGACCTGCTGGTGACACTAGAGGAAAGGTCTGAGGATCAGTAAATTCAGTTGGATTCAACCTCTGGACACCTTGAATGTTGGATTTTAAATTGTATGACAATCCACTCTAGTTGTTGAGATAGACAATATCCCTAACAATGTTGGTGTTAAAATGTTGTAATAGTTTAAGAAACAGGATTTAGGATTTAGAAACCAGATACTTCTTAAAGGAAAGATGGACAGTTATCCAGTTACCATCCTAAATGGTGACATTATGGCATGTAAGGTGGCCTGTTCATCCCCTGTGAGTCCTCGTGGTCTAAATCCTGCTGTTTTCTTTCTTCTCTCCAGGGAAGGATCATTGAATGCACCCACTGTGGATGCAGAGGATGTTCTGGCTAAGTGCAGTTTTTGGAGATCTGGTCTATTTTCTGTTGGGCATCAGGGCTCACCCTCCATCTGTGCACTCTCAAAACCTCGAAACAACATTGTCTTTATTTCAGTCACCTGCATCAGAAACAAGTCACTGATATCTTCACCACCATTCTCAGCTGCCTTCATAGGGGTCAGTATGTGGTACCCGTTAGATAGGGGAGCCGAGGAGAATACACAGAGGGGCCATATTGTATTACTTACATTTGTTTTTGTGTTGTTTTTTTAAAATATTTTATGCCCTCAACTCCAAAAGCTCAAAGTAGGAAGTTGAAGTTAGCTGTTTCTGAATCAGGCCTGTCATTCCAGATAGTCATACCCGCTGTGAAGGTTGTTTTTAATTCTAATGTTTCATTTCATTTGAAGAGGGCTGGGAGGGAAATGCTTTTTGTTTGAAATGTCATTGTTCAACTTTTTCTTCATCATTGTTCTTGTAGTCTAATTTTAAATAAAACAATTCTGATTTACTTGGTCTCTTCTTTTTCTATTTGTGATGCAAGTGTGAGATCCAATTTAGACTTTAGTTTTATCATTCATCTGTAAGCATAATTCATCTTATGATTTAAAAAAGCCCATTATTGACTGTAGAGGATTGTTACATACGTCTCTGTTTCTTGAAGTAGTATAAAGTTAAACATGTCAATACTTTTTTGTGTCTGTATTTCTGTTGATCTTGATGACCTCTGCACATGCTCAGTTCCTTTATAAAGGTGATATTTAGTTGTTTGAGGTCAAGGCCAAAATAATTGGTCAATATTCCCAAATTCAATCATTAATTTGACCTTTTCTTATGGTTTTACTACTGAAGTTTATGAAACAGTAGCTCTTGTTGATCTTCCATGTTGTTTTTTTGACAACCAAATGGAGAAAATATATCATACTTACGCAGTATCTTTATAATGTTGCCCAACAGAAAACCATGATAGCTACTCAAGACATGAAGAATTGCAGACATTCTTCAGTTTGTGGTATTCTGTCATTTCATCTAAGGCACAGACATTGCAGATGATATTTACTCTAAACTACATCTTATCATGTCACTGTCCAGCTGTAAAAATACTGACCCTCAGGCCAGCTAATATGATGTGAGCTCTCCTTCAGAGCGAGCACCTCCTGCATCTGAGGCACATCTCCCATAAATGTAGTCAGCCCACTCACTCAGTCCCTGCAGATTAATGTTGTTGCAAAGAGTGAACAGTATTTGTCTTCAGTCCACCACCTTGCCTTCTGCTGCTCCAGCAGGGCAATTAGATGCTTTCACAGATGAGCATTTATTATTCATGACACCTCAAATGCTCGCACAGCCGTCATCGCTAAAGCAAGTCACACAGTCTGTTGGAGTATATGATGTTTAATAATGATCTATAGTTTGTTCTGTTTCTTCCAGTATCTCACAGCATGATCAACTAACACATGTGCCCAGGCATCCACGTAAAAATGAAATCGTTTCAAATAATTTAATGGAATAAAATGAATATCAACATTACATAAAAGCATCAAGACATTCACAACGTGCTTTATTAAAATCGCTGGCAACAACGCCATCTTACAGGGCTGAAGTGAGCACGACGCCCACCTCCTGATGAGATACGAAAGGCAGACATGATATGGCAACATAAGGACACTGAGTGACGACATGTTAAGCACACTGTGGTATGGCTTATTCAGATTACATTCACCTTTTTTGCATTAGAGGAACAATACCTAAAAAAAAAAAAAAAGAGTTGTTACATCTGAGCAGAGAAATGTGTTATTCAAGCGGTAAAAAATAAAAAGACATCACATGTGGCAAAAAAAAAAAAAGAATTGTTAAGCCAAATTTGCACTGAACTAAAATAATATATTAAGTGTAATAAAAAGTGTGAGGTTACTGTCAATAGGTAAAAGCAAATGCCTTAAAACTAAAATGTTGTCTTGTATGTAGCAGGAAGGACAGCAATGATCCCACATTGTTTGACCTTTCACATTAAAACTCTGACCATGCAGTCACAAGTACAGTTACCATCCTAGATACAGAAGTACAGCTCCATCACTAACGCCACAGAATTAGGAACAGTAAAATAATACTATCTAAAAATACTATCAGAGACGCTTCTTCGGTGTCGTCTCACTGGCCGATGTTACAGAACTAAAACAAACATTTTCTACTTGTGAAATTCTCCAGCATCCTCCAAAGAGAAGATCTGGGTGTACTCAGCATAGTGATCATAATCCAAATTTTGTCCTAAAACAAAAATAACAAAAAATAAATACAGAACAGTTGAGTTTTGTTCATAGCACAGGATCATTGAGAAGAAAATAAATAATGTCCTAAATCAAGAGTCAGGCTTAGAGTTTTGCTTTTGATGGCACAGGAAATCAACTTTTCCCATAATAAAATCTATACAAACACAACATCACTGTCTCAGCAACATCTCCTCAAACTGTTCAGCATCGTGTCCAAGTCAGTCAGTTCATCCAAATAAAACAAGAGAGAAATATTATCAATACAGTGATTCACCCCGGCACAAGACAGTCTCATGCTAACACTACAACACTCTCACACAACTGTAAGACAACAGTGAAATTCAATACATTTAGGTTAAGTAGGTTTAAAATGTTCCTGACTGTGTGAGTAATATCCATTAAAATGCTCGCCAGCAGTCAATGTTGACAGGTTTTGGCTGCTGCTGGCCCTACGTGGGTGAGTGTGTGTGCGTGATGACGTTAACTTCTCTGGACATGCAATATCACGTGGAGCCCACTGGACCTAATTCACACAGCAAAATACACTTCCTCATGCATCACAACCTGAAAGCAGCCACTGGGAATGTTTACTCCATGCTCTCATATCAAAGATCAAATCTAATCAGTTACAATCCAACATCATCGTCTCTATTTGGAATAAAACGCAGATTCATCCGTTACTGCAGGAATGTGTGTTAAAATTCATTCACGAAAGAGCAAACTGAAAGTGTGAGCGAGTGAAATAGAAATATAAAAAAAGGATAGGCTTCAGAAAGGTTTTGACCTTTGGAAGTTATGTGGTAGTTTTCAAAGAGAGAGGCATGTCACAAAACCAGCTGTAGCAAGCCTGCATGGTGCTAATAAGGTTTCATGGACAGATTCAGAGAGACGTCTGTTCCCCACAGGCAGAAAATGTCAGCATGTGAGTTTGTTACAGTAATCCTGAAAAACATGTTTACATATAGCTGAGATGATATCATAGCTGACAAACTGCTCAGTGATTGGTGGGTGTTGACACAGAGCTGTGATTTAGCCTGTTAGCGAGGTGGCTGAGGTCAGACCAGCACACACACACAGCCATGTCAGATTGAGCTTTGTAAAATGTAGTGTGTGTGTGTGTGTGTGTGTGTGTGTGTGTGTGTGTGTGTGTTGTGGTGGTGCGGAAGGGTGGTGGTGTGGCGGCGGGGACTGACCTTAAACAAGTCAGTGCAAGTAACATTTTTTTTCCATGTAAGTGAAAAACACACAAATGGCTCAAAGGACAATAAGTAGAACTGACCTTCGCCTGCTCCGTTATGTGTGTTTGTGACTGTCAACATGCTCTGGACCAAATACACACCAATACAAGTAAACCGCTCACTGACATTCACAACTCACTCTGTCTCCTTTTTCCTGCAAATACAGGAAAGAGCAAGACCAGAGAGAAAGACAGCAAGGCAGAGAGAGATTACGCAGATAAAACAATAACCAGTTCAGAGTTTGTCCTGAAACTAAAATGACCATAGACCTTATTAAGATCCCCCTTGGTCCATTAAAAACCAAAGGATCAAAGATGACTTCTGTTAAGACCTGTGTGGGAATCCTCCTCCCAGTATATTAGATTTTGTATAAAACGCTGGTGGTGTAGTTGAAACTAAAACAAGATGCTGCTGCACTGCTCCCAGTAGCGGGCTGTAGGTACTGCTGAGTGATGAGCTGGCTGAGGTAGAGCAGTATCAGGCTGTCCTCCTCGCCCAGCCCCAGCTGCTCCTGCAGGAAGCAGCGGCGCCGGCCCTCCACAACCTCGGGACCCTCCGTGGAGCTGACCGGCAGATGGAGGTGGTGGGTGAAGGTAAGCAGGAAGGCCTTGGCTGTCAGGCGGCAGAGCGTGCTCTGTAAGTGAAGGAAGTAGGTGGAACCACGGCGGATATAGGTGCGGTGGTCGGCTATATTGGCAAGGAGTTCGCCACGATACGGCGGGCAGCGCAAGGTCTTCTGGTCGGCATCCAGGATGGAGATGTAGCGACTGTAGCGGGACAGCGAGTAAAGCATGCTGGAACCCACAGGGGACGCTACTCTGTGGGGGACAGACAGACAGATACTGAAATTAATATTTATTTAATATTACTATCATATCTTGATTTACACCCATAAATACTTTCTGCATATCCAATTCTGCCTTTATGCCACAATCTTTTAACCATATTTGAAATTTGGTCCAAAACAGTGCCCCTGGAGGGAAGTGCCAATATATGTGAGTCTCAACTAAATCTGCTCACATTGCAGATGTGTATAACTCGAAATTGTTTTGTGGCTAGGATTCTGTAAAACAATTTAAATTGAATGCTTGGCTTTGACCCTCCCCGTGATGAAGAAAATCCACAGTTTTGATATATCACAGTGGTGTCACGATTCAATTATGTAAAATATTGTAATCCTTTGGGGAATTGACAGCCCACTCTGTCGTAAGAAAGGGAAACGAGTAGAAATGAAAAAGAAATGCAAGGACAGACGTGAGGCTGGAGGTTCAATAGTTGAATAGTTGGTTGTGTGAGTCATCGAGGACTGAGTCAGACCAGATGAGTAATAGTACTGCAAGGTGTAATACAAACTACAAAGAGGAATAAACCATCATTTACAAACTTTACATTAATGGAGGATCTCTAAGGTTCTGTGAGCATCAAGCTTAATGTTTTCGTAAATCTATGTTAGTAACATCAGCTTTCATCATAATTTGTATAAGAGTGTCAGTTAAATGCATAAAATATAAATGCAAATTGGAAATACCTTTGCAATCCAATGAGTTTCCACCTCTGCAGGTCAGTAAGGGTGAAGGGGCAGGACAGCCAGGCTTGAACCCTCTCTCCACACTTCCCAGGACCAGGTACAAAGAGGGCCAGCGCAGCAACCAGTCGGCGGACTCTACCCTCATCTGCCCCAAGCACCACCAAGGTTCTGCCGCTCAGCAGACTCCACAGAGCTTGCATGGCAAAGGGGTACTGTCGCACAAATCTCAGCGCTCCTTGCCCAGCCTTCTTCCTTTGACGCAGGGTCACCACCCCGCCATAGCCAAGAGGTGAGGCAGCCCGATCAGACCCTGTAGAAGCACTCATGGTACAGTCTGACCCATCCTCTGCTGAGGTACGGGAAACTGCATCTCCAAGGAGCCCCACAGGCAGCTCCAGCCCAGCTGCAGGGCTTTCTGAGCATGGAGAACCCACCGTGTAGTCATCCTGGAGTGGAAGTAGGGCCTGGGGCTCCTGGTTGACCACAAGGGTTTGACAGGGCTGCGAGAGGGAGCTTTGGTCAAGACGAGGCACCGACTCTGGGGCAGAGGCCTCGTAAAGGAAACCCTCTTGGGCCATACAGCATGCTGTGTCTATTGGTACCAACAAGTCAGACTCCAACTCACAAGCCCCATCAGTTACTCCCTCACACTCATCCTCCCGACTGGCCTCCAGCTCAGACACCACTTCCAGCAAAGACACAGGTGTGTCGTCTCCCCCGTTATCATCCTCCCCAGCAGTGGTCTCCATCTCTTCACTGCTGCTCCTGTCCGTGTTATGGTCAGGGTCAGGGGTCAGGTCAGAATCAGGATCAGGAGCTTCTGACTGCATACTAGCCAGATTTTGTTGCCTCTCTGCTTGACCCACCCCACTCTTATCGCTGCTAAAGCTTCCTTTGGTCTCCTCTGAGCTCTCCTGAGTCTCCAATGTCTGGTCTGAGGGAGAGGACTCCAGATGGCTTTCCAAAAGCCCAAGCTCACTCTCTTGAGTTTGGCTGGTCTCAGAGGCTGGGTCTAGGGGATCTGGAGGCTCCAGAGCAACTAGCTCTAGAGGTTCTGGAGGCTCCAGAGCAACTAGCTCTAGAGGTTCTGGTCCTAGCACAATAGGGGGCGGATTTAAGAGTGTATAATTATCAACAGCATGGTTCACAGCACAGAATGGTTTTAGTGTTCCCCCTTCATCCTCATAATCATCACCGAGGTCCTCCTCAAACAAGAAGTTGGTAACTCTCTGTTTCCTGCGTAGCGCCCTGTCCAGGCGGTGCGTGTGCAGGAAACACAGGTCCCCCCGAAAACTCCTCTCTGTCTCCTTCAGGAGCTCCACGGTGGCCTCGTAGAAAGTATTGTCGCACAGCTCTCGCATGGTCTTCAGGCGCTTATCGAAACACTTTGCAGACTTGGCTTTGATCAGCTGTGGTGTGTAGGACGGCCTGCGTTTAACTCCCTCATCTTCCTCCACGTCCGCTTCTTCTTCACCTCCTTCATCATCAGTCTGACCCTGCCCTTTCTCCCCCTTCTCCCCTTTGTCACTGTAACTGAAGGGGTTGGCAAGCTTGGCGTATTTGTCTAACAGCTCCTCACACTCACTCAGGCACTCTGTCATACACTTCTGGCAGGTGACAGCATGAGGATCTCGGCGCGGGCGGTGATGGTAGGAGCTGATCTGTCTCAGCAGGTCTCTGTGTTCATAGATGCTCTTTTCCACGTTTGCAATCTCGTTGGCCTTCTCCACAGCATGAGCGGAGTACATGCGCTGAGGCCCCGCCTCTCTCTGCAGGCCCTCCTCCCTCTGCAACACAGAGTGAGTGTACCTGAGGGGAAGAAAACAGAGTCACTGATTCACCTGTGTTCATACACGCAAAGGGAACACCGTTTGAAAAATATGACTTTTTCCACATGAGGAAATCAGCATAACAGAGAAACCACTACACAAGAAACACAAAAACCTGGTCCCCAGAGGATGATTCCTACTGATGCTCTTACTGTTCCTCTAGTGCCAACAGGAAGTTCAGATAAAATTTCAAATTCAATTACTACTTACTTCAAGACTACTACAAACCTGCAAAACTAATGACATCAGCCTCATCTGTGCTTTGTACTTTGAGCTCATTAGCAAATGGTAGTATGCTAACACACTAAATTAAAATGGTGAACATGATCAACATTATACCAGCTAATCATCAGCATGTTAGCACTGTCATTGTGACCATGTTAGCATGCTGAAAGGATCTGTTACACATTTCCCAAGACAAATATTACAAATTGAACAAAGCAAGCAACTTCCATGCTGCCCCAGAAGTTCTACGTTTACTGCAAGGTTTTGGTAATTTGATCAATTGCAGTTTTGTTATGGACTTTGCACCAAGGCACAGTATCAACTTTGAGGTTGAGGTTTCAGGAGGGAGAGCTTCTGAAAAGGTTTATTATTCTAGTTTATAATGTGCTCAGGGTGGCAAACTAACTGACAATCAGAAACCTTGGAGTCTGGTGGTATTATTCCTGTATCCCTGTTTGGTCTCTGGGCACATAATCAAGCTACCATGTATAGTCTTCTGTGTGCACACTACTCAGTGGGAACTTGGAGGCAACTAGATACATAGACAATACACAGAGGGCAGTAGGCATGAGTTAGGGGTGGGGGTGAGGGGTCTATAAGGAGCCAACAGCACTGATTAATCCAGCCCTGCTGTTAACATTTTTTCACAGATTACGCGGCTACATGATTTGACAAAATATTTGAACCCTATGTGGGATAGCAATTAAAAGGTTGTATTGAAGTTCTTACTCTAGGTCCCGCAGCTTCCTCTGAAGCTCCTTGGCAAATGCTCTCCTGTTCCCAGCCTTCAGACACTCAGAGGCCTGTGAGAAGCGGAGGGACAGCTCCTGAAACTGCAGCATGATTTTCCTCTCATCTGCTGAAACATATGCCATACAGAACGGTCGCACAAAGCCCCTCGCCTCCAGGTCGTAAAGCGTAAGGTGATGGACGTAGGCGAACGCCCCTTCCTTTGAGTCGCCCAGCACCACCCTCGAGTCCTCCACAAAGCTGAGCCTTGGGTAGCCACTACCAGGTGGATGTCCCACGAAGGATGCCTGGTAGTCCACTGACATGATGCGCAGGGAGAAGTAGTTGAGGTCGAAGGTGCCGCAGACTTTGGGGTCATCAGGGATGGTGAGGAGAGGCTGCGGGCCCACCTGCTCAGAGAACTCAGAGATAAGGATAAAGTCTTTGGTGAACTTGGCATAGGAGGTTTTGGCCCAAGGGTTGGAGTCAGCCAGCGGATGGAGGGGAACAGAGAACTCCTCGGGGAGAGCCCAGGGGTCCGGACTTGTCTGCCCATACTCATCCTCTTTAGTGAAAGCCACCACGTCAGGTGAGCCTATCATAGTGGTGTTGTGGAGCAAGGCATGAGAAACACAACACACAGTGCAGCACAGGTAACAGTCATAAACCAGCTGTCAGAGCACAGTGGTGGAGGGCAGCCACATAAAGTACAGTCAGACTGACCATTCTGCTCTCACATTGTCCAGGCAGTAAATTTGTTAGTGAGGTTAAAAGAGCTGTAGAGTCTAGGGGCCCAGAGATGGAGAGGGTCCACAAAAAAATCAAGCTGTTTATATAATTTAAAATAGGGGGTCCCACGGCTGAGTGGGCCCAAAATTCAGCTTCCCCCCTGCAGGAGCCAGTCCACAGAACAAGAGCCTTGATATTTGTCAGATAAAATAAAGTAGGCACCTCGACAGAAATACAAATCAGTGTGTCTGTTAACAAAAGCAATTATCTTGCGCCAATCACAGGGTCCGGGCAGACATCAGACCACTCATGCTGTGCAGAGCGATAAAATACAAAGCAGCATCAATGAGGCGCTTCTCTCCGTCTCCTCTTCTTGTCTTCGTGCGTCGTCTCCATCACGTTACTGTGTCCTGGGATAAAATGCGGGACGCTGGTGCGACAGACACACCGTTAACAGACAGAAGCGCTACATGTAATTTTCACATCCAGAGACAGACGCCATGTTTACCCAGCTGGTTGTAGTCTCGTCAGGTGACCAATCCGCCTCCCATCTGGAGAAATTCCACCCAGAAACAGAAATTTGACATATTTTGCCTATAATGACTAAGTACTTAATGTGATTATCAAAAAGAAGTCACTCATTGTTCCAGTCATTCACTGTCAATTTTCCAGTTTAGCAGTTCATTTTGTCGTCTCAGTACTTGTACTCTGTGCAATGTCAATAAAGTTGAATCTAAATCTAAAAAAATGATATAAGGCTGTAGCCAGGAGGTCATAAGTCAGTTCCCCAAACATCTCAACATTTTTTATTATTGGGATTTATCATATTGTTTATTTGTGTAGATCAGTTGTATTTTCTGCAAATTTCATTTATGTGGAGCATTTGCATGTGTCCTGAAATTACTTTAGAAATCAAAACAGTTCTCTAGCTAAAAGAACCATCTCAGAACTTTGATTATAATTTACTTACTTTAGCAGATACCAGATTACATGCTGTATTTCTGAGCAGGAAACTTCCTACCAAATTATTCAGAAATTATGGACCTGTAAAATAAAATATGACAGTTTTCATGACAGGTCTTTTCAGAGCTCTCTCCATGCTGTTAGGAATATATTTTGGGGGAGTAATACTGAATCATTTATTTGTTTGGCCTTTGTAAATTGTAAACTCCCCCAAGGTTGATTGTAAACACCTCAAACCTCAAACAGCCTTAGCTTGTAGATGTTAAAATAGGAAAATGCAAATATTGATTTAGGGTGGATTTTATAATTTTCTCTGATCTAATCAATATTATTTACAATATAATTATTATTATGCAGACGTATTATCTGTAATAACACGACATGTGGTCCGCATTTAGACAATAGTCAATTTGAAGGCACTTATTTTACTATTATTATAAACTTGTTTTATGGAGACGTTTTGATAGTTGCACGATTTTACGACAGTATTACGACCTATATTACGGCAGTATTTGACAGGCGGGCGGGGAATTTGTAAACAGAGCTAACAGTCCTGCTGTTAGAGGTCGATGTTGCGCTTTATAAAGTTGAATTAGCAGCTTTTGATTGGTTAGCAATATTTTTTATCTATTTCATTTATCGGGAGCGAAGTTATTCAACCATTGTCCACTTTTTAATCTCTTTGTAAAAGTTTTCGGAGCGGATACCATGGCTTTAGCTAGCTAGTGTTAGCTAACATGCTAACACAGTGGAGAGACACCAGTAACTTAGTGGGGCTGCCTGAAGAACCGGCTGCTTCATGTGACAGCGACCAGGCATGCTAGTGTACCTCCTCGGGAGATCTTTGCTTCGATCGGGACTACACCGGCTAGGGGTCCAACGGACGTGTTTCTGTGCGGCGCTGAGTGACCGGTGGCCGGACACACCGCAGCAGGCAGACATGAACCGGAGCCGGGCTCAGATCAAGCGGGTCCTCTGCGTAGCCGAGAAGAACGATGCAGCCAAAGGCATCTCAGAGATCATGTCCAGCGGCAGGTCCAGGAGGGTCAGTCATGTCTATTCACCAACAGTACAAAACCCTCCAACAAATAATGTTATTAGTCAGTTATAGTCCTGAAACGAACAGTCGATGGATAGACAATGAATCGGCAACATCTTTGACAATCTATAAATCGTTTGTCTTCTTTCAAGCAAAACATATAAATATTTGCTGTCTCCAGTGACTCATATGTAAGGATTTGCTGTTTTTCTTTGCTTTCTATTTTTTATAAATGACATAAACCTGTAATATGAATGAATCAGACTATTTGTTAGACTGTTGGTTTGACTAAACAAGCAATATGAGGCCACCAGCTGTGATTGGTATTTCTCAAGTCAATTAATGTTACTGTTCAGGGATCAGTTTGTCTCCTCATTGTGAGTGAATCTTGGCTGAACGTAAGTACAAGGTGAATCAGTAAATCTTAAACAGAAATCACTACTTTTACTGGTATTCACAGAGTCACATGCTCCCCCAACACCCTCTAGGAATGGATGACACTGTAGATCAGAAGTTTTAAGTTTAAGCAAAAGTGCCAATAATTCACCTTCATCACGATTCAAGACATATGTGAACTTACTGTACACGTAAATATCGATACATATTATGATATAGCAACTTTTTTGGAAAATGAATTGTCAGGTGTTAATGGGTAAATAACCAGATGGGAGTCTGTTTTTGGCTAATCCAGTGAATAATATACCTGAGAAATCAAGTTAATTCATCACATTGATGCAAATATCAAATAAAAATCAGCTATTTCCATAAAACAGTCCTGCTCAGTGATCTGCAACATTGCCCAAAATGCCCTAATGTAATGAGAGATATTCAAGGAATAGCTAGTAGCTACCATGGTACAAATAATAAGGCAGGACAGTAGGGAAACTAGTGCCACAATATACATACATTGTCAAATCGCCCACCCCAGTACCCTCTATCCTTACACCCTCGATTACATTAACATAATGATAGGTGGGGAACAAAAATACCAGGAACGACTGACAATATAATACAATCCAATACGCCTGCACACAAAACTACAGCCTTAAAATTACCATAGCATTGACTATGGTTGCTCCAGTACTGATGGTCTTCTTTTCCATTTCAGAGGGAGGGGATGTCAAAGTTTAATAAAATCTATGAGTATGAATATCATCTCTTTGGTCAGGTAAGTGAATACAGTGACATAATTAGATATGCACACATGCACCCGTAGGTCTCCTCTTTTGTGTTTTACCTTGTCTCTGATTTGTCCGATTTCATTATGTCTCCATCCCGCTCCAGAATGTGACAGTAACAATGACATCAGTATCAGGCCATTTACTGGGTCTGGAGTTTAAAGCACCATTCCAGAAATGGTAAGTTAAAATAGGATTTTTTGGGGTATATTCAGCATCGCACAGTGTCATAACAACCCATTTGTACATTTTCTCTTCAAAGGCACAGTTGCAACCCCGTGTTGTTATTTGATGCTGAAGTAGAGAAGTACTGTCCAGATAACATGGGTCAAATCAAGGTATGCTCATTGAAGTCTTTACTGTCACTCTTTCTGTATCCACATTGTGTGTACTATTGTGATGTTAGATTGATATTAGTAATAATAACTAATAAGCTATACGTTTGTATATATACATTTGTTCATTTTGAGTGGGCATTAGACCCAGATGATGTTCTTTTTTTTGCCCTTTCATCTCTTAACAGTAGGAGGCCACAATTTTCATTAAAAGGAAATAATGATGACTATGGATAATAGAAATGGACATGAAATATTTATGACTCCCCCTAAGTAGACACCTCTGACCCTCTTTCTTTCCTTTCTCTTGTCTGTCTCTCTAGCGGACTCTAGAGAAAGAGGTGAGGCAGTGCCAGGCCATAGTTATCTGGACTGATTGTGACAGAGAGGGAGAAAACATTGGCTTTGAAATCATAGATGTATGCAAAGCAGGTATGATAGTAATATTTAAAGGAATAGTTCAACATTTTGGGGAAACACGCTACTGAGAGTTAGATGAGAAGATTGATACCACTCATGTCTATATGGTAAATATGAAGCTACGGACAGCAGACGCTAAGCTAAGCTAACCATATTCTGGCTCTAGCTTCATTTATTATACAGACATAAGAGTGGTATCAGTCTTCTCATCCCAAAATGTTGAATTGTCCCTTGAATAATGTAGAATTAATATTCATATTTATATGTCTCCTGATGACAGTGTGTGTGTATGCTTTTTATATATGTTTTTTAGTGAAGCCCAATTTGCAAGTCTTTCGGGCAAAGTTTTCCGAGATCACACCCAACTCCATTCGGAGAGCTTGTGAGACTCTAATGGCACCAGATGCTAACATCAGCGATGCTGTTGATGTCCGTCAGGAGCTGGACCTGCGGATAGGTACGGTAGCTCTCTTAAACTGTAAAGAATAATGCATAGCAACACACTAATGCAGGTGATTTCAGGAGTATGGGATGGCTCAACAGATAATGGTTCATACGGCACAATCACAATTCTAATTCTGGATGACGACCTTGGTTAAATGTCACTTCACCTATGATACCAGTGTGTCTGCAAAATACGTCACATAAAATGGAAACCATGTAAGTAGTAGTGACCTCCTCTCTCCTGTGCTCATCTTCATCTCCTGCAGGTGCGTCCTTCACTCGATTCCAGACGCTTCGCCTGCAGAAGATCTTTCCACAGTCCCTGGCCAATCAGCTGATCTCATACGGCAGCTGTCAGTTTCCCACTCTGGGCTTTGTCGTGGAGCGCTTCAAAGCCATCCAGGCTTTCATACCTGAGACTTTCTACAAGATCAAAGGTACAAACTCATCCATGCACAGACAATCGGACAAACAGATCCAATGGACATGAAAGTATTAAGGTTTTAAACTAATACTCACTCCTCTTCATCCCTTCTGTTCTTTCCATCTGTCTTTGTCTCAGTGCTGCATGAGGTGGAGGAGGACACTGTAGAGTTCAGCTGGAAGAGAAACCGTCTCTTCAACCACACAGCTTGCCTGGTGCTCTACCAGATCTGCATGGAGGTATGTGCCTGTTTGTATGTGTATGTTTTATGCTGAGCATGTGAATGTGTGCAAATCTATGCATTGTTGTGCGCTCTCTTAGAGTGTTATAATGAATTAAAGCAGGCCTTGAAATCCCTCTAGATCCTCTAAAGTATTGTATTTTTGCACATGCATATCGAAGATGCCTGCACTGGTAAGCTTTGGAGGTCAGCTGATGTTGCTATTCTGAGCTCTTTCTTGAGAAAACTAAATGTAACAGATGTGAGGTTGCAAGCAAAAGGCCAAACTTATTTGCCTAATCCCTAATTCCTTTAGGGAGTTATGGTTTATTCTCGTAATATACACATTAATAAGCTAATTTGAATTGGCATGTTGACTAAACTTACAGACTAAACACTTACAGCTACCTGCTGCCCTACCGTAACTGTGTATGTTTGTTTACTACAACACATGGCAGACTGTCGTCATACAGAACTAAAATGGAAAAAAAACACTACAAATGCACAACACATACTTACTAACCTCATCAAACACAAATATTGGATGCAAATAAATAAAATATTACATTGTCTTAAAAGCTTTTAAGAAATGTTTGTAGCATAAAATGTGTAACTAATAAGAAAATCCACAAAATTATGTTGGTCGAATCAGGTCAAAACACATCAAATCTTTTTACCCAATATGTGCTTATGATATTGCATGCAAGTTGTTATAATACTGTGATGAAGTCTGATAACTCAGCCACAATCATTATCACCCTCACACACTTTGTGTAGATACAATGATTTTGTTATTATTTGTGCGATAGTGTCAGTACATTTTGTTGTTCTGTAATCTTTTGTTTGTTGATCTCGCTGCAGCATCTTTTTGTTTTAAACCCTGTGTGGTCTCAGTTCTGGTAACAGGATAGAGGTGTCATCTGAATCTCTGACTGTCACTTTCACTAAGTATTTGCCAAGATGCTCTCAGCTGACGAGCATGTAATTATCACGTAGCTAGTTTTCACTGTTCCCCGCTGAGCGAGATGTGACGATCAGGAGCCAAAGTCAGGTCAGACAAACACAATACTGTATGTCAGAGTTACTTCTTTCCTTCAGTTTCTTTAAGTAATACCTAATCAAGAAAAACATCTCACAGTTTAATTATTATGTAAATGTATGTAAACACATAAATTATAATAAATAACAAATAGAGACAAATACCTAAAATTGTATCATGCATCTCTACATATTTAATATGCAGTTTATTTTTTTCTGAAATTCAAACAATCTTTCCTGATATTTCAGAGAAGATGTGGTAGGTAACCCACCCTGCTGCACACTCCCCCAGCATACTGAATGTGATTTGGCCGGCTTAGACTCTAACTGTCTTAAACTGCTTTCAGCGGGGCAGTGATTCTGGTTAGATGCAGCAAATAAGTCCCGAAATTATACATGCATTTTAAGTTTTTTGATGAGCCAAAATGGCCAACAAAAAAAAAATTAGTGGAGCTTTAAAGGTGCCCTTTGGAGTTTTCTTGTAAACAAACAAAGTTACTGTTTACATTCACTATTCTTCACCCAAACACATTGTGTGTGTCCTTTAGGCCTCACAAAAGCATTGATTGCTCTTCCTTCCTCATAAAACATCTGCAAAGCTGATTTTATTCCCCCCAATTTTGACATTGTTTACATCCATTTTCCTTTGCTAGCAGTCTTCTGCTTCTCTGCCTTTGCTGGTACATTTCTGCATTTCTTTCTTCGCTACTGGAACCTGTAGATCAGTGGTAACCATTCACAGGAGTGTGTATCACATCGCCTGTATGTTCGTGCATTCCAAACAAAATGGAAACCATTCATAAAAGCATAGCTTAATTGCGTTCGTTGACCGATCCTGATACTACGAAGTGAAATTATACACAGATAGTTGATGTTGCCAACCTAGAAAGGCACCATGGACTTGTACCAACTGTGTGAGTGTGTCTCTACTCTTTGGTGTAAGTGCATCCACACGTGTAACCCACCTGCAGCTGTTACCTCAGAAGGACACAGCAGTAGCTTTGAATTTGTTGTCGACCTGCCTGAATAAAATTGGCTAAAAGCCACATGTAGAAAGGTACACACCAGAATATCCTTTCATTCACTTCCAGGATCCCATAGCAACAGTCACCTCAGTAACCAGCAAACCCAAGAGCAAGTGGAGACCGCTGCCTTTGGACACTGTGGTAAGAATATAAAGTCAAACAGACACACACAAAGACACACACATACACTGCATCTGAAAACACATCTGTTTATGGTATAAAGTGTATATAGTTGTTTTTCCACTCTTAACAGTCTTCACTTCCTTTATCTGACCAACAGGAACTGGAGAAACTGGCATCTCGGAAGCTAAGAATAAATGCCAAAGAGACCATGAAAATTGCAGAAAAGCTCTATACCCAAGGGTGAGTGCATGTGTTAGGTAATGTAGATGCATACTGCCATCCACACAGAAAGTATTGTCTTGGTCCGACCATATGCTAAATGTCCTTATCACTTTATCCTCCCACAGTATTTTCGATCTTTCATTTGAACTTGTTTCAGTCAGATAGTTGGCTTGAAGCCACCTTATTAGAGGCTTTGTGGTGACAGTGAAGCGGTCAAATGTATTTTTTCTTTACCAGGTTGTTATGCCACCTCAAAGTCATGCTTGTTTTTGTACATGAAAGGACACCATTTGGCAGGGTAGTGTCTTTCAGGCGTTTTTATAGATGAATTTACCAATGTCACATTTCCTAGTATATCTGTGTAAAGATAATTGTGACTGTGGGGTTTTTCTGCTCAGGTATATCAGCTACCCCCGTACAGAGACAAATATTTTTCCCGCAAACCTGGCTCTCGGCCCCCTGGTGGAGCAGCAGACACAAAGTCCGGTCTGGGGGACGTTCGCCCAGCGGGTGCTCAACCAGCCTGAGGGTCCCAACCCACGCCAGGGAAAGAAATCTGATCAAGCCCATCCCCCCATACACCCCACCAAGTACTCCAATACACTGCAGGTAAGTCCACAAAACACATTTTGAATCATAATAAACAAGAAAGAACATCAGGACAAAACAAAAAAGAAGAATTTTAGCCCCCATGTCATTTTTAATTTATGGGCATTTTGTGTCTAAACATACACAAACATACACATGAACAGATTGTCATATTTGTGCGTGCGCATATTCACTCCACATTTGGAAACATGCGATGTGAGGTAATAACTTTCTGTTTCCTCTGTGTCCAGGGCAATGAAGGACGTGTGTATGAGTTCATTGTCCGGCACTTCCTGGCTTGCGTATCCCAGGATGCTTTGGGACAGGAGACTGTGGTGGACATAGACATCGCCCAGGAGAAGTTCTCCACCTCAGGACTCATGATAATTGCAAGGAACTACCTGGACATTTACCCGTATGACAGGTGGAGCACCAAGGTATGGTGCGCGCGTGTGTGTGTGTGTGTGTGTGTGTGTGTGTGTGTGTGTGTGTGTGTGTGTGTGTGTTAAGATTGCCTGCTGCCTCTTGCTGCTTGTGTGGGATATCTCCCAGTAAACCTGCTTTGTGTGTGCTAGCTGATTCCAGTGTTTGAGCAAGGCTCCCAGTTCCAGCCCTCCGCTATCGAGATGACGGACGGACAGACGAGTCCTCCTCAGCTGCTCACTGAAGCCGACCTCATATCACTGATGGAGAAACACGGCATCGGTACAGTTCAAACACACACACACACACACACACACAGAGACTGCTTTCAAGGTGTGTGATGCCAACTACACACAAACTCTCAAATATGTGTCCACAATATGCAATAAGCAAAAGTTTCACTTCCATACATACCCTTACCAAACAGTATATATAGTTTTGCAACTTCAATATATATTGTGATATAGTAAATGTTACTAAAACCTCTCTATTAAATATTCTGGAAAATTTAACCATGAAAAACATTTATATATGAAATGGGACTGTTTTGGGCTCATGCGACCATGTGTGTGTCTACCTGGATTGCTTTTCACATTTGCACAAACTGAAAATATAAAAATGATCCCAAAAGACTTTTTGTGTGTGTCTGGTGAACTGCACCATATTTGATTTTACAGAACTATTTTCAGTCAAAGCAGAGAAACACTTATCTGAAGCAAACCTGGCAACAACTTAGTGACCCTTTTGTCAAGTCAACACAGAATACTTGTTTGTTCAGGATGAACTGTTTGGTGTCTAATGCAAACTGTTCTGTATGAACTGCGTATATCACAGGCACAGATGCAACCCACGCAGACCACATCGAGACTATAAAGAGTCGCATGTACGTGGGCTTGACGTCTGACCAGAGGTTTCTCCCCGGAGAGCTCGGCATGGGACTGGTGGAGGGTATGTTCACACACACACACACACACTGCATATACATAATACATGGAGATGCTGATAGGCGCCCTCATGCTGTTGTCCCTGTCACTCAAATATGTTACTTATCAGCTATACAAATGTGTGTGTGTGTGTGTTTAGGTTACAACTCCATGGGCTATGAGATGTCCAAACCTAACCTGCGTGCTGAATTGGAGGCAGACCTCAAGCTGGTATCAGAGGGCAGGAAGGACAAACAGAGCGTACTGCAGCACCACATCCAGAAATACAAGACCGTCTTCATTGAGTCCGCCAGGAAGGCAAAGAAGTTAGTTACAGTTTACCTTGAAGTGATTTATTTGTGTATTTCTGATGCACCATCTGCACCAAAATGAGCAGAATCGTGTCATATTTTACAGTGATGGCTTAGTTACACCTGTCCTGTAATCACTGCAGGCTGTTGGTTGTTGTGACTCAGGTAAGAAGTTCATTTTCTGGCGTCACCTCAGGTTAGATGAAGCCCTGTCACCATATCTGGGCGCAGCTCAGCAGATCACTGAGGCCGAGCAGCAGGACATGGAGATCCCCCTGCCGGTCAGGAAGTGCCCTCAGTGTGGCCGGGACATGGTACTGAAGAAGAAGAGGGAGGGGAACAGGTGAGATGAGACGCAAAGCAAAGACGCCCAAAATTATATCATGCTATGCTATTTGTCTTCCTGCACTTTAAAACTTTATTCTTATATGCTTATCTCCTCATCTACCTCAAAAGTTGACATAGATGTTTCTGTTTACTAATCACACCTTAAGCTAAGTTTGTAGCCCATTAACTAGAAATCAACTCTACATTAGTTTTTACTTTACCATTTTGTAGTGTGAATTTTGTTATTGCGTAGTATTGCGGATCCTTTTTGGTAGCTGCCACAACAGCACCCTCTTACTTCAACAATCTATCAAATTCATGCTGTATTTGCTAAATGTAACAACATGGCTCCACCTGTCCCCTGCAGTAAGTACCTGTCCTGCGTGGGCTACCCAGCCTGTAAGACAGCAGTGTGGTTTCCTGACACGGTGCTGGAGGTCAGCAGAGATGACAGCATTTGTACCACCTGTCAGCCACGCCCTGTTCACATGTAAGTATTTATTTTACACTGGGCAAGACCAAACGCAGGAAACCATTAATATTGTTTATGACCAAGATAAGTTTAGACAACACTGATGATTCGCTTGCACAAAGAATCACTTTAACAATATACATGTTTTTTTATTATCACACGCTTTGCATGTTATTTTGTGCTCAGATATTTTGTGAATCAGATTAAATTGTAAAACATTAGATTTAGATTTTTCTCATTCAGTTCTATAAAGCCTCACCATGATTTTATTATTGTTTTGAAGTGTTCCCCACACACAAACAACCAGAACAAAGCTATACATGCACACAACGTAAGCTATAATGTTATCAAAAAGCATTACACAAAGTATACACATAACATCTGTTGCATTGCTCATCTGTTTGTAATTAATTCAGAATGCATGGTCTTTGGTTTGAATGTTGCTGCCCTACTGGTTTGGTTTTACTATGAACTGTGTGTGTTCAGACCCATAGCAACTACACATATTATTCTTTTTAGTACCTTATTCTGCCATGAACACGCAGCTTACATTTCTTAGTTTAATGAGAAGTGTATGTAGGCGCTCCTTGCTGTGCTGACACAACAACAAACACAGATGAAGCTGTCAGTGGCTTCAGCAGTGCAAGAAACTTATCCAAATTCTTGTTTACACAGGTGGGCGTTAACCCCTTGAGCACGTGCCTCAGCTCAGTCCAAATATAGGGCACGCTCACTAGCATTGAGCCAAAGTGCTCCACACCAGCATCTGTTACCATAGCAACCAATCTGGTACAGAGCTCAAAGTTGAACTGCAGCACTTACTCTAAAACAATATCACTGTTTTTTTAATCAGATCTCACCCAGCAGTTTCAGCATGTTGGATAACTTCAGGTGCTATTAACAGCAGACATTCTTACCGCTGCCGCCACAATGGTTGCCATGGCAACTTGCTATATTTTTCCAACTTTTGTCTTACACACTCATTTAGAAAAGCAGGTTCCTTCAACCACTTTTTGACAGTTTTTACTCAGTACACACAGTGTACAGTGTGGTGGTATATTCGTTTTTTAATATTGGTTACATGCATCTCTGTAACCAATTGTAAAACGGCACTCACTTCTTCAAAACTTTAACACAGTTAGCACAACGGCAGTCAATGTGGACTAAACTGTGGATAACTTTTCGTTGCTTTGACACAAATATTTGAAAACCTCCTCTTTCAAATGTAATGAATTATTTTCTCTCTCAAACTTAACCACCACCAAAACTCAGTGTATTTACAGTCCATTTTTCAAGTTGACACACTATTTTAAAAAGAATTACTGTAAATCAGCAATACATTCTGCCACATCTACATTTAAAAAAAATTGAACAATATACATAGAAAAGACCAATCACTGCCTCCAATTTCAGCTGAGCACCCACCCAGGTGATTAAGCTTTTCAATTTCATGCCATGTATATACTATACACTATATACAGTGTGTGTGTGTGTGTGTGTGTGTGTGTGTGTGTGTATATGAACTGTTTAAAGGATTAAACAATGTTTTAAACAGTCAGGTATGCTGGACAAAATATGATAATACTGCCTTTATGTACTATACCTATTTTTCCTATTTTTAGCCAACAAATACCATGATACCAGTATATGTAATATACTGTATCTCTATGACAAGCCAGTATCAGATAGTAATAGCAGTTTTAAGTATACTGGCTCAGTCTACCTTAAAATATTTGAATAAAAACTTTCTCTGTCATTATCAAACGGTTACAGCCCTGTAATAACTGGTTGGATTTTTGTTGTTGTTTCACAACCCTCACACTAGAGTATATACTGACCTCTTTAACATTTGTCTCCTGTGTGTCCTGTTTTCATCAGGTTGAAGTTCAAGTTCCGCAGGGGCAGCCTCCCTCCCATGATGCCTTTAGAGTTTGTTGGCTGTATCGGTGGATGTGATGAGACGCTCAGAGAGGTGCTGGACTTGAAATACCTCCGAGCAGGGGGAGGTGGAGGAGGTGCAGGGGGTGGAGGAGGAAGAGGAGAGGACCCTCGTCCCCCATGTTCAAGGCCCACCAGACCAGAGGTACCCAGAGCCCCAAGAGCAAATCCTCGACCTCCCCTTCCTCCTGTCCCCTCCTGGACCCCGCAGCCACGACCCCCACCCGATGGCGGCGGAGTCAGCGTTAACACCAACAGTGATGTCATTGTTTGTAACTGTGGTCAGGATGCACTCCTCCTGACTGTTCGCAAAGATGGTCCCAACCAAGGCCGCCAGTTCTATAAGTGCAACGGTGGGAGCTGCAACTTCTTTCTGTGGGCGGATCAGCCCAGTCATCAGGGGCCTTCGCTGCAAGCCCCACAGTCCTCTCAGCCTCCGACGCCCTCTCTGGGGTTCAGGAACACACCCGGAGGAGGCAGAGGGCAGGAAGGGGGTGCAGAAGAACATGTGGGACAGACGTGTAACTGTAATGAGACAGCGGTGACCCGCACGGTGCAGAAGGATGGTCCAAACAAGGGCCGGATGTTCCACACCTGCGGGAAACCAAGAGACCAGCAGTGTGGCTTCTTCCAATGGGCTGATGAGAACGAGCCTCCACCAGGCAAGGCTCTCACACACACACATACACACACACTTACACTGCTTTTCAAATGTTCTACTTGTTACTACCCTGAGGCCTGAAATGAATGAGACATTTTTAGCTTTGCTAGCAGCAGGGCTTAGGAGTGGAAATGTCGCTCGCTCCACCACTTTGGTCCAGACGGAAACATCTCAACAACTATTGGATGGATTGCCATGAAGTTTGGTACATTCATGTCCCCCTCAGGATGGATTGAAATAACTTTGCTAATCCCTTAATTTTTCCTCTAACGCCATCATCAGGACATCCACATCAGCCTCAGCTGTACTTAGCTATAGTTTAGTGTTAATTAGAATCAGATTTATTGCCAAGTAGATTTGTCACATGCAAGGAATGTGCCTTTGTATTTTGGTGCATAACAATATGCTTGTTAGCATGCTGATGTTAGCATTTAAATACAGCCTAACAGAGTCTCCAGCATGGCGTTAAGTGAGACGTTTTTTTTTTTTTAATTTCTTTTAACACTTAGCAGCTACGTTGAGTTAAAAAGGGCTACTCATTCTGACACAAAATTAGAGTTCCAGCACTGTTACTATCTGCTGGGTTTGATTTTGACCAAAAGGGGACTTTCAGAAAATCCATCTTCAAAAGGTTTTGGTTTGCGGTACTTATCATAATTACTCTTCGCTGTTTACTTTGTCTGAAATGTGTCTTGCATCACAAGCAGACTCTGTTTCACATTAAAGGAATTAATACATTCACATAAACAATACATTACAGACAGACATTTGCAGTGCATTTCATTTGATAATGTCTGACTGCTTAAATCTGCCTGTCAAATCATGAGCACCATGAGCCTCTAGTCGGCTAATGTTTCTGTACGCTTTGTAAAACACGTTTATTAAAAATATCTTAATATGAGCACACAAAGCAGAAAAGATGTTCACTCAGATCAAACACCAGAGAGAGAGATCCTTCTCACCTACATCTTCACTTAATGATAAAGAAAAGCTGTCACGACTCATAAACACACTGAGACCTTGAAGCCTCCTCTTACCAGGCTGACATGCTGCCGTCAGTCCCAGCGCACAGAAAAATCGGTGTGCTTTTTATGCAGTGACCTCTAACCGCGTGTCGTGTCTGACCTCTGTTCCCTCATGTCAGGTGGTTTCGGTGGTGGAGATGGAGGGAAGAAGGGAAGGAAGATTGTGGGAGACGCCACCGCTAACAAACCTCCAGCTGCTAAGAAACCTCGTACCTGCGGCATCTGCCACATGCCCGGACACACCCGAGTCACCTGCCCCAAGCGGTGACTACTGGTTAAAGACACTGAGTGGAGTTATTAAAGTCCATGACTTCAAAGTGTGGCTCAGATTTGATTTTTCAAATATATACAGCAACTCAGACTGTAAGTACCTCCTTGCAGGGGGTGGACCTCCTCTTCTGGAGGATTTAACCAAGTCCCTGTAGTTAGCTTAGCTTAGCTTAGCATAAAGACTGGAAGCAGGGGGAAACAGGTATTTTACCTTTGTTGATTCATCAAGATGGTGATAGTTGTTGTTGTTGTTGTTGTTGTTGTTGTAAGAAACAGCAAAATGTGTTTTTACATTGTAAATATATTGAGTGTCTTCTCTCTTGTTAGTCTGAGGAAGTGTCAGTACCAAAGACTTCTATTTTAATATTGATGAATGCTAATAAATAAAAATGTACTGTAACCCTCCGTGGTTATTTATATATTTACAGTCATGATGTTACGAGTTTTGGTTTTGGTTTTGGTTTTATCTTGACTCTTTTGTATTTTTCTCTTTGTTCCACTGGTTTTGGTTTTGGTTCTATTTTGAGTCTTCAACTTTCACCCAGCTAAACTTTGGAAAGAAACTAAACTCAAGACGTCCAATAATAAACTTAATGATTAAATATAAAACAATTTGATCATTAAGTTTATCCAGTGCATTTCACTACACATATTCAGATTCAAATAACTGTTATGCCACATTGCATCATTGATTATTGAGTTTAGTGCTTAATCTATCCTATGTATTGTCAATTCATTCATTCAACATTAATTCCAACGACTTTAGAAAATATTTCTATATGATAATCAAATATTTTGGATGTAAATAGTACAATTCGTCCCTCTGATGTGGTAGTATAAAGTAGCAGTACTTGCACTCCACTGGTCCTGCAGGAATCAAACTGATCCCTAATGTTGAATGTTAATAAGTCTGTTGCCTAAAAAGGGGTCTAGTGATCATGCATGTTATCAGATAAGAAGCCTCCTCTCAGAGAGAGTTTGCAGTTTTGTGTTGCATGATTTGAATGGTTTTATTTTTCCCAGAAGTGCTGCTCGCCTCAGTAACTGTGGAGCCAGATGAAGTGAGAGCCCCCGGGGGTGAAAGGGGTTGGGAAAAGGGAAAATAAACGAGAAACGCATGGATTCCCGGCATGAGGCTGTAAGTTACCCTAATGTTTTTTTTCTCTGTTGATATTCCAGAGAAGTAGCGATCTTCTTACCGTCACGTTTGGTGACTCACACATGAGTCATAACATGTGGGTGGGAGTGAGCGCTGTGATCAGTCCTGCCTGCCGTGTTGTTTTTGCCGCTCCATCCGCAGCCTCCAACTCCGCTACAGTAGTATCCGGGCAGATAACAAGTCATGTGATTGCCGTGTTTCTTTTCTGAATTGCAGCGATAACCTCCTCCTTACGGGAAAAGCGCTCTTTTCAACACGTATTACATTTTTGACAGTTACCGTAACGCTGGTCCCTATAGGGCCTATAGAGTACCGTAAATGTTAGGTGAGATCACCACGAGTCTGGAAGTTACCGGAGCTATAACAACACCACCATGCAGGATTATTGTGCAAACTCACTACTGAACACAACTTTATATTTTAGTGTAATGAAACACCACAGTGCATAATAAGGTCACTAAACTCTCCAGTAAACACCATGACTCCCAGCAGGAGTCCTAAAAGTCTTGTAAGAATATTAAAGGAGTATTAAAGTGGCAACTTAAAGGAGCGCCCCACCAACTTTACACATGAAGTTCAGGTTACTCGTCGTGAAAAGTACTACTCAGCCTGTATAAATAACGTGTGTAATGTCTTCTGTGCCTCTGAAGGGAGCTGTCCAAAGTCTGAGAAAATAACCCTGATGATGTCTTGGTGATGTCACCAGGGTTATCTCTGGGCTTGAGACGAGAACATTTTCAACACAAACTGCGTTACAAACTGGAGGTGTGAAGTATGAAAGACGTGGGTGTTTACCAGGCTGTCAGGATCTAATGAAAGACACTATTTGATATTTGATTTTCACCATATTTTTTTCTGTCTTTTTTAAAATCTTTCTCAAATCCAACTACTTCCTGGAAGCGACAGACTGAATCACTGGAGTACCCCTTTAAGAGATGCAAACACCAGTGAGTCCAATTATCTATTACTATTGAATATCCTACTACACTGTAAAGCCTTTATTTGAGGAATATTGCAACATCATCAGAGATGAAGCATGATGATTAAAATGGAAGCTGAAACGATTATCAGAGAATTAACTGCTTTAATTATCAAAGATTTGATTGGGCGTTTTGTTGTTGTTGTTTTTTTTTACTATTTTACATACCAAATGAAGATGTGAATTGAATTGGAAGATTAATTTGATTAAATTTAAAAATAATCAATTTTGATTGAAATAAAAAGACACCTAGAGTGTTTCTTTTTTTATTTTAAAGCCCATAATCACTTTAAAATGATTTACTCTACTTAATCCCACAAATACTACACATCACTACTAGAATATTTTTGGATTATTATATGTATTTCTGGTTGGGCTGTTGACATAATCTCAGCTATGAGGTCAAACGTCACAGTTGGGTCAGTGGAGGTGGATCACTCTTCAGTCCTGAACTGTTCATCAACCCTTCCTGCTGTCTCATCATCATCATCATCCAGCTTTTCAGCAGTCGCCGTAGAAACAGTTGCCATGACACCCAATGCCCGTAAGTGATGCAAGTGTTCCAGGTGCAGAGAGACCATGGACCGTGTGTGTGCGTAGTTACAGAGAGTTTTACTGTAAACTGATCCACACCAGCCTCAATGAAAGACAATAGGAAATTGACTCTGGTCTTTTTTCCACAGCAGTCCCTTCACCTTTATGAGCTGTCCCACCTGGGGGCTGGGCGAGTACATGTTCAGGCAGAAAGTTAGATAAGTGTGTGTGTGTGTGTGTGTGTGTGTGTGTGTGTGTGTGTGTGTGTGATCACACCACTGAACAGAGCAAAGCATCAGTCCTCTGTAAAGAAAATAAATGTTGGCTCCAACATATCAGCAGTCATTATCATCACTGAAATCTTTATTGGTGTTGTAGTCAACCTTATTTCGAGCTCTTCTCCTCTGCAGACAGGTTGCTTAGCATTCAGGATGTAAAGACTGTCAGTCAGTGTTTAGCTGTTTAGTTCCATATTTGGATCAAACACGGGTGGACATTTCCAACAGAGAGTGAAGCAAGGCATTCATTTCCATTGCAGATTCTGATCTTTCTTGCCTTTGCTACTGTTACATAAAAATACATGAGCTCACACACTGTTCCATGCTCAGGTTGGAGTTCAGTGTTTTAACTAATCGGCATTTTTACGTGGGGCCAGGCTATCTCCAGGATAGCTGTTTACCCCTGTTTCCAGTCTTTATGCTAAGCTAAGCTAACATGAGAATGGTATTGATCTACTCATCTAACTCTCCGCATGAATGCAAATAAGCAAAATGTTGAACTATTTCTTTAAAGTAGCAAGAATTTGTTTAAGTTCTACAAGGAATTAAATAAAACATAAAGCCATGTCACTTTGTAAGGTTTTTAAAGTTGGAGTATACTGAGTTGAAGAGCCTTTGCCTCTTGGATTATTGGCAGTATTTTTAATGAAGACATTCTAGAGAAATCACTCATTGCATAGCTGTCTCCTCCCCTAACTCTAGCTTCACATAACCTTGTCGTTTTGACCCTCCTCCTCTGTCCCTCTTCTGCACTCTGCTCCAATTTGCGTGCGCGGCCTCGTGAGCGCGGGCACGCACACTGGGGGCTCGGCCCTACGCAATGGAAAGGGGGCGCGCCCGGCTTAAAGAAGCGCGTTGTCCTGTGTTGATGTGTCGCAGATTTTAAAAAGTGGGGGAGGCAGGCGGCAGGAGTTTGTTGAGAGGGAAGCGCAGAGACTCAGCGTTCAAAACAAGTGTTTACACCGGGAGCGAGCAGCCGCAGCGACACTCCAAGGGCTTTTATTCCTTCCTCCTCAACTATTTTTATTTCCGCTCTTTGACAATAACAGCAAACATCCAGTTTGCGTGCTGTTTGGAGCGTGTGGAGGAGCGCGCGGCGATGGAGCTGTCATCAATAGGAGACCAAGTGTTTGCAGTTGAGTCAATAACAAAGAAGAGAGTGAGAAAGGTAAGAGGGACGAATTGCAATACACTTCATAGAACTTACATAACTTATCTTCCTGTGCTTTTATCCTAATGTAGCGGAGCGCTCAGTGTGGCATCTCCTGTCCTCGTGCGCAACAAAACTAAGCTACGCAGGTTCCCAATAGTTTACGCAAAAGAGATGTTCCGACTAATATATTCTTTTAAGTAACTGCGCCAAAGTTTAACATTGTTTCGCAGCCTGACTCGCATCCTGTAGCCCCCCCGTGCAGCTGCTGAGTGAACGTGTTATGAGGGAGCCTACGCAGCTGTAGTAAGATGTTAAAGGGGGTGTGTATCCTGAAAGCGGGTATACGGCCAGTGCACGGGGAGCTGCGCAGTTGATTTAAGATACGCCAGCGTGTGGCGGCTGTAAGTAGCTGGGCGAAACTGCAGCGTAATGTCACTGACTGCTGGGTAATGGTGACCCATTGATTTACAGTGGACGAGATGTGAACTCCGCGCTTACACATTATCCCCTCAGTATAGAATTTGGCGGCACGTTGTCGTATTTGACGCAGCACGTGCACATATAGTGTATCATGTAAAAAATAAATGAAAAGTGCAGTGCGACAGCTCCTTCATCTAACAGCAGTAAGGTATTGTAAAGTTTATAATGATATAATAAAATAGTGAAACTATGAGTGACTCGTGTCCTCGTAAACAAACAGCAGCCTTCCACATCCGCACTCAGGGGAGTAATAATTGTTTCAGGCTTGCTGGTTGAGTGTTGCGCAACACCATGTTGTTTACATGTACCCATGGCCCCACCTATCCGAGCCACCGGTGTAATGTTCGAGAAACATCCCGTGCATTGTCGAAACCGGCTCGCGTAGCCTTGTGCGGTCACGTCACCGCGGTGCGAGAGAAAAGCTGCTGTTTGGAGGCCACCCAGCCCCGCTGTCATTGACGTCATCCCCGAGAAAAACACCATTTGAGAGGGAGAAAAATGTCCATGACCCTCCCTCACTCCTCTCTTTAAAGTGACAGTCATCCTTTTCTCTCGCACACAGCGGCTCGTTCCTGCATTACGCTGGAGCAGATTTGAAGCGCCGGTTGTGTGAATGTGTCCCTCTCTCTCTGCTGCATCTCCTCTAACCGTCCCCCTCCTCCCCCCTGTCTTTCCTCAGGGTAATGTGGAGTACCTACTGAAATGGCAGGGATGGTCCCCAAAGTGAGTAAGCTTTGAGTCATCATCCGGTGACCTCATCCCTTCAATATGTACACAAAAGCCTTTTCAAAATATGCCTCTTGATACCTGAGCACTGTCCTGTGAAGATAGACAGAGTGATTTGAATGTTTGTGTGTTGGCAGGTACAGTACTTGGGAACCAGAGGACAATATTTTGGACCCGCGCCTGGTCCTGGCCTACGAAGAGCAGTGAGTAATCATGGAAAGCTTTTTTTATGCTTGCAAAGCACTTTTCTTTTTTTTTTTGATTTTCTTTTCTCGCTCACAATCTGTTTCTCTTTGTCACTTTGTCTCTGTCCTCCACCGCCCCCCCTTGTTTCTACTCTCTCTCAGTCAGGAGAAGATCAGAGCTCTGGCATATCGCAGGAAAGGTCTCAGACCCAGGAGGCTCGTCCTGCGGGTAGCGACACTTACCTTTCTTCTTGTCTCACAAGCCTTTTTGTCATACCTTCCTTCACTAGCTCACACAGCTCAGTGAGGAGTTTGTATATGTGAGGGCAGTTTCACCTTAACCCAGGTAGTGATTGTTGGTTGTGAGTTGTGCCTGTTAGGATCTCAAAATAAACCCTCAGACAGGTGACCTTTGAGCAGTTTGGAAAATGAGTCAAATTTAGGCTGAACAAAGAAAGTAAATCTGGTAAATATTACCTGCTAAACATCAGCATGTCCGTAGACAGAACTCCAACCCAGATGACGGACTTGTCCCTGGAAACATAGTGTAGCTGTTGTCTCAAAATGAACACAGTAATGACTCGTCTGTTAACCTGCCACCTTTGCTCTGCCCCCAGAACATCTTCGCCATGGACCTCCGTAGTGCCCACAAGGAGAAGCCCCCCCCTCGACTGCGTCTGTCCCTCACCCGCTCCATGAGCACGGATGTGGACCAGGCCGTGTACCGTCGGCCAGCCTGGAGGAAGAGCAAGCAGAGGGTATCCAAGCGGGGTCCAGCGCACAAAACCATCCGTCCACTGAGGAAGAAGGAGGAGCCCATGGAGGACTGGGGCGGCACCAGCGAAGAAGAGAAGCAGGAGTCCGAAAGCACCACCGAGGAGAGACGTGAAGACAGTTTATATGGTCGGTTTATCAAGTGAATCACTTAAAAATTCAGCAGCCTGGTCATGACCTTTGACCTTTTAATAGTAAACAAAATGTCTCTTTTGTTCTCTTTAAGGTCAGTCAGAGTGCAGCTCCCCGCCATTGCTGGAGCGACAGGACTTGGAGATGGAGGTGGAGGAGAAGGTGGGCGCTGACCTGACGGCGGTGGACACAGACACGTGGACTGACACACCAGGAGGGACATCTGAAACAAGACAGAACCAAACGTTTGCGTGCAACCAATCAAGGGATAGCGCCTCGGTGCCCGAGTCTGGACCAGGTGATGCGGTTACCGTGGGCGACGGGTCAGATTGGGACATAGGTGAGGAGAGCACGGAGTCAGAGTTGGAGTGTCCCGGATTAGAGAGCAGCGTCTGTCAGAGCAACAACACGACCTCGGTGATAGGGAGCGTTCAGGGGAGCAGCGAGACGGCAGGTGACCACGCCGCCATGGTCTGCTCCCCTGCTGAGGCGAGCAAGGAGGAAGTGAAAGGCGACAATCAGAGCGTTACCACGGCGACACCGGGCAGTCAGACCGCTCCCGCTGCAGCAGATCATCTCGGTAACGTGATTGTGACAAACGTGACTATCAACTCCCTGACGGTGACTTTTAAAGAAGCCATGGAGGCTGAAGGCTTCTTTAAGGGCTATTAAATGAGGAGGAGGAGACCAGAATAACCATAAGTAGACTTGCCACTCATTTTGTACATGTAAATAGCTGTTTGTGTAAGATAATTCCACATGTTTACAAAGCTACACTCATTTCCTACTGAGTTCAATGAAGACATTATTGCCTTTGAATAAAAAAATGAGTGGTAATTTTATCATTGTGGCTCATTGATTAGGTGAGATAGGAAGCCTGAGGCCCCAAAGAATGTGCTCAAATCATCCATTTCAATCCAGGAGACTAAATGGATCTCAGTGGCAGGGGCCGCTGGGTTTACTGAGAGCAGGAGACAGATGGTGAGACAGCAGTCTGAAACGTTAACAGTCCACACTACTACTTCCATGCAGTTACTTTTTCCAGTCGTCCTCAGTGCTTTCCAGCTAAGACGTAGGTCTCGCACTCAGATCTGTTCTCGGAGCCTGTTTCAGTCGCTCCTCTTTCTTACGAATAATGTTTTGTAAAGATATTGCTGTTTTGTTTTTTGTTTTTTTTCAGCAATCATCGCACAGAGCGAACCGCATGCCCTGTCAGTCTGTGCCACATATGCACAAAGCCCTGTCCTGTGGTTTGTTGAAGAGGTTTATTTCTGTCACAAAAGAAATAAAACAAAGAGAGAGAGAGTTAATGCCTGCCGCTTAGATGAAGTTCTGCATTTCAAGGAGGATGGATGCACAAAAAGAAGTACACAGTTGTGTTTGCTGTCTGTCTGTCCTTTTACTTTTCAAGTATGAAATGCTACCTGGTTCTATTTTTGTATTACCAATTGATAGTCCACTCTTTTCACTAGCCTTTGTGCATTTCAAAAGAGGAGGTATCAGTTTCCACTGCCGCTGCTCCGCTGTGTAGGGTAATGTACAAATGGAAGCAAATGTACATTAGGTCGGACTGTAGTGAACTATTATTTATTGCATGTCACATGTATAAGCTAACTAACTTATGTCACTTAGTGTGTCTGTCTCTGACAAAAATGAACTGTCAAACATGTCTTCTCTCTAAAATGACTTTTTATTTTGATCGCATTTCCAATAAATATGTATAAAAATAACTGCCTCCTGTAGCATGTTTATCACGTGGGAAGATTAAATATTAGCCAAAAACACGCAGCAACCCACATCACAGCACAACTTTAAGACAGTTTTCCTTCCAGCAGACCTTTCTTGTGTAGTGATTTAACTTTAGACTTACATATACAAATTAAAACGTGTAAGTAACTAAGATATTTACTCCTGTTAGAGCAGTACCACTTGTACTTGTTTTGTAAAGATACACTGAATTTGTTTTGCAGACAACAGCGCCCCCTAATCCCAAAGTCTTGAAAGTCAACACACCTTAGTTCTGTTTTATTCATTTATTAATCTTAATAAGGGGAAACTGTTGAGCACTACCAGGGCAAGCATCTTTACAGTCTAATTTTACTGTGAATTTTGAACTTAACCAGTGAAAGTGTGCAAATGTTCACTTTCTGTAAACAAGAAACTTTTAACTTCAAACTCTGAACATTCACAATGATCAGTCAGCAAAGAGGAGTAGTCTGGATTCTTTCTTCAAACTGCATGAGCTAATGATCACACATCCAAATGCCTTCTTCTTTCTGTTCTCCTTTCTGAAATATAACACATTTTTACTCTGAAAGATGCAAAGCTTTGCTTCCAGTCAGGAATTGTTTTACACCAGGAATTTTACTGAAACTCTGGTAAAATATCTGCTAAAAAACTACAAAAAAAGTGAATCCTTTTTGTGTTACTTCCTTGATAATGAACAATTGCACTGCCACGTGTCACAGCTAGAGGGCATGTTTTTCTCAGGAAAGAAAAATTACTGTAAGTGACGCCATCCAGTGCAAGTTAATGGTCTCTGAATCATAGGCTCAATATGTCTGAAGGGGGGCGGGGGGCGCGCAGACACTAACAAGAAACATCATTCAGAAATCATAATGAAGCCCTTGTTATTCTGCAACAAACATACTTGTGTGAATTTGAAAAGGGGAAATGACACATTTTATACTGTAAAATCAGTAAGCATCATTTGGGTGCGGGCACTTTTCACTTTGGGACATAAGCCAGCTGTGATCACAGGGGTTGAAAGGAATCAATATTTTACACAGCAGTTATCCTGGTAACTTAGTCCTGTTTAACATAGTAGTGCTGGTATTCAATGCTCCAAAATGTTACGAACTTGTTGGTAGGTAGTAAGAGGTGTCTTGTAGTATCAGAGGAAAGTTTTTAAGCATCGCAGCAGGGGCCTCTACCATGAAGCAAGTTCAACTCAGTCTGGCTCTCTTTGGCTTCACCGAGTTTAACCGGTATCATGAAGCTGGTTATCAACTGGCCCTGTCGATCCAGCTGTGAGTGGCTTCATGAGAAAGACAGTTCTTACTGAACCTTTTACCTAATATTAAGCTCAGTGATGTGTTTACAATGTAATCACACTATTTAAGTAGTGAGAGGCTGCAGAAATTCTAGAAATGATATACAAAGTAAACGTGGAAACTTTTGAATAAGTAAAATGCTTTAAGACTCAAATTTAAAGCCCTATTTCTTGGCAATAATAAACTGTACATTACCAATAGTTACATTGTTTACTCAATGTGATAAATGAATGCCATTTAAACAAATTTAAATATTCTAATATGAAATATTAATAAATCCCTGTCCATTAGTCACATTTGGCATTTTGAACATGTTCAGTAGAAGTGATTATTTTGATTATTATTCAGGATGAACAAACTTATGTATACGTGATACACTACTACCCTAATAAAAACACAATATAAAGGTATTGTCTTTATTCTATCCAATTATCCCATTGTCATCACTATGTGGCTTCATGTTATTCCCAGCTGGAAATAAGAGTGTAAAACCAAATACGCTGTCAGGAAGAATAAATCAAGTAAAATGCAGCTAATCTTCATTCATTGGTATTTAATGTGGTGAACTATCCCATCATCTGTTTTAAACAAATGGGAACAGCAGCACACTTCTGACCCCTTTTGCTACAAAATAATGCTCTGTATTACCCGTCCCTTGACTGTAAAGTGAGTACTTATGTCCCTGTTAGCATCCTGCAGTGATGTGATTGGTCTGTGATCGGGCTGTTGGCAGGAGTTCATCTGGCCCTGAGCAGGTCAGCTGTGCAGCACAGGTTACCATGGTGATTTACCTCAATTAATACTAAGCATATTCATCAAATACCAAATCTATATTTCTAACAAACAGCCACATGCAGGACACACCCCTGTTGGTAATTTTCATTTTATTATAAAAAACAGTATTTGAGTCCACAGTTTGTGTTTCCTTTGTACAGTAAAAAATATTAAATTAAACTCCCAAAGTTCTTAGCAGAAAGATAAAGAGGATGGAGTTTGGGGGGAGGGAGAACGACTTCCCCCAGAGGAGGAGGGGAGGGGTTTAAAGTCCAAGGGAAGCAGCAAAGGGGACGAGGCAGAAAGAGACGGAGACTGACTGCTCACATCTCCTCCTTTCTCCTCATTTCTGTGCAACACAGTTCATTTGGATCAAAATCCTCTGTTTACTCCAAACAGTAGAATCCTAAAAACACTAAAAGGAGCCCACCCCACCCAATTTTTCACATCCCAGCCCATGTACTCAAAATGTTACAGGCACACAGGTATGCACCCCCCCTCCCCAAGCCTCCACTGCTCCATATTAAGTGTCTTTAAAGGAAGGAGTGCACACACATTCGAGGGAGAGGGCTTGCATGTTTGCGAGGGAAGACTCCCTTCCAGCATGACCGATGTCCAATAAAGAAGCTGGCCGGGACGTCACAATATGTCCGTTCAACATCTCAAACTCACAGCAGCCCCTCGACCACTGCAATAAAACACTGACATTGAATTATTCCAGACCCAACTAAAGACGTCTAAAGTGAAATGAAATATCCACTACCCCCGTCTTAACGGTCAATAACAAAAATATATTTCTATACGAATTGTAGCAGTCTCAGGGTACATAACACCCCCCCCCAAAAGAAAACAATAAATAAAGCAACCCCAAACATTTAAAAATGAAGATATGCATCATGTTTGGATTTACATTAATAATAATCCACATCACTCTGCAAAACAGAAATAGACAGACTGAATGATGGGAAACGAAACCGATAAAAAAGTTCTTTGCATTAAATCATTTCCTCTTTAATTCTCGACCACTTTTAAAATCTTAAAAACATTTCTTAAAAAAGGCAATTACTCCTATTTACCCCCAAAACCCCAAAAATATCACCTTTCTTGTGTTCAGCAAGAGGTGGAGGTGAAGGGGGGTGCTAGAGAAACCATTCCCCTCTTTGTCCACAATTGGCAAAAAAATATATTAACAGCAATAACTTACAATTCATTTACTCTAATTTATTTAACGACTGCTTGATTTATTGTTCATCTCCCATAGGAAGTTCAGTTCAATGCATCTTTATTGAAAACATTTTAAATAACATTTAATAATAGTATAAAAAAAGAAAGGCTAAGTAATAACAATAACACTGTCCTGGGTGAGTGCAGTTTGTGCGAAGAATCACAGAGCATTTCAGCTCAACTTGACACGTTAAGTAGAATTCCTACATGATGTCTAAGGGGTTGTGATTCATGTTCTGGGCCAGTGGGTCCTGACTGTTCCCCCCCGGCCCGTGGAGACCAGCCATGCCACTCAGCTGAGACAGCATGGCGCTCTGGTCCGACCCAAACTGCTCCATAGAGTTCTGTTGCTGCTGCTGGGTCGATGGCTGTTGCTGTTGTTGTGGAGGGACCACCATACCCGGGTGGTGCTGGTTCAGGTGGCCTGGGTGAGGGGAACCAGTCTGCATCTGGGGGGAGATGTGATGTGGTGAGGGCTGGGGCTGCATGCGTGGGGACGGGCTGGAGTGTGGGGGCTGAGACTGGGGTCTGGGTGAAGGCTGTGGGGATCGAACCTGGTTAGCCAGAGATGTGGGCAGCGTCTGGCCCTGCAAATGTGGGTGTGGGGACTGGGCCATCTGCTGCGGCTGCTGAGGGCTCATGGGATTGCTGTGTTGGGCTGGTGACCCCCCAGGGCCCAGATGCTGCTGCTGCTGCTGGAGCAGCCTCTGGTGGAGGGCCTGTTGGAGCAGAGCCTGGGAAGATGGAGGTGGGGGGCCACTCTGAGTAGGCTGAGGGCCCTGAGGTGGCTGCTGAGGACCTCCTACACCCCCTCCACCTGGTCCCGCATCACCCCCTTGCAGGCCAGCCATGGCATTCTGCTGCTGCATCTGGAGGTGGTGCTGGTGCTGGAGCCTCTGCTGGAGTGCCGCTGTGGCCTGCTGCTGGGCCACCGACCCTGGGTAACCTTGCCCCTGCTGGCCTGGGGGACCACCAGGCTGCTGAGGGCCAAGAGGCGGACCTCCCGGTGGGCCCTGAGGCTGCATCCCAGGCTGTCCCATGTAGCCCTGCCCCTGTGGTGGCTGTGGCTGTTGGAACTGACCATGATTTACTCCCATTTGCTGCTGTTGTTGTTGTTGTTGTTGTTGTTGCTGCTGTTGCTGTTGCTGCTGTTGTTGTTGTTGCTGCTGTTGGAGATGCCGTCTCATGAGCAGTTCTCTAAACTGGGGATTCAGATTTGCCATCTGTGGCCCCTGGCCCTGCATACCTCTTCCTCCCCCTTGCTGCTGCTGCTGTTGCTGTTGTTGTTGTTGTTGTTGTTGTTGTTGCTGCTGCTGGAGAGCTGCCACTTGCTGTTGTTGTAAACTGCTGAGCATCGGCCTCTGCTGCTGCTGTAACTGCTGCTGCTGCTGCTGTTGTTGTAGCTGCTGCTGCTGTTGCTGTTGCTGCTGTTGCTGCTGCTGCTGCTGTTGTAGCTGCTGCTGCTGTTGTACTTGCTGTAGCTGGGCCATAGTGGCCATGTTGACATTCGTCCCTCCTTGACCCCCCATGTGCATACCCGGCTGGCCGGCACCTGCAGCATTCATGTTAACCTGGGGACCCCCTCCTGCCATCACATTACCAACAGGACCCCCTGTGGGACCAGGAACTCCAGGGATTCCACCTGGTCCACCTGGCCCCCCCTTGTATTTTGAGGCCCTCTGCTTGATAAAAGCAGCCATGAGTTGTGGGTTGGACCGCAAGATGTTGAGGACTTGCTGTTGCTGTAGTGGTGAGCTAGGCGAGCGGAGAGTCCGTAAAAGCTCCTGGAGGGCGGCCTGGGGGATGTTCCCACCAGCAGCACCAACCCCTGGCACACCGGTAACTCCAGGGACAGCTCCCCCTGGGACCCCGCCACCAGCACCTTGCTGCTGCTGCTGTTGTGCCATATTCATCAAGGCAGCATGGCCCTGAGTTTGTTGGTGCTGCTGCTGCTGTTGTTGTTGCATTTGCTGCTGCTGTTGTTGAGCTGCCATCATGGCTGGATGGCCCATTTGGTTCATCATAGCTTGCCTCTGCTGAGGTGGCATCCCCTGGCCAGCCCACTGCTGTTGCTGCTGAGGGTTTTGAAGTGGAGCACCCATCCTCTGCTGTTGAAGCTGTACCTGAGGGGGGAGCTGGCCCTGGGGCAGGTTACCCTGCTGAGGGGGCTGCTGCATGGGCCCACCAGCGCCAACCATCATCCCTGGCGGAGCACCTTGTTGTTGATCCATGTGGGCCCGAGCAGCTGCCACTGCTGCTTGGTTCTGTGGTGGCATGCCCTGGGGTCCAACCATCCCTACTGCCCCTGGGTGTCCCATGCCCATCTGTTGACCTTGACCCTGCTGATGGTGGGGGTGAGGAGGCATCAAGCCTGCAGCTGCCTGGGCCGCTTGTCTCTGCAGAGCCATTTTCCTCTGAGCATCGGCTACCTGTTGGATCTTCATGGCAATTTCTACTGCTGCCGGTGGAGGGCCAGAGGGGGGGTGCTGTTGCGGAAGTGGAGGCTGGCCCTGGGACTGACTGGGAGGTTGTTGGCCCCCAACACTTCCAGCCATGACAGCGCCACCAGGCTGCTGCTGGGGAGGTGTTGCAGAGCCAAGGACTGGTTTGCCCTGGGACTGATGGATTGGGGAGGAGCCTGGGGGTCTGCTGGCATATGTAGGCAAATTGTTGGGGTGCTGTTGGAGCTGTTGGAGCTGTTGGAGCTGTTGAGGGTTGGTCCCTGCTCCACTTTGCTGCTGCTGCTGCTGGACCTGAGGAAGCATCTGCTGCTGATGTTGGGGAGAGCTCATCATCCCCCCAGCCCCACCTCCTCCACCTGCCATCTGCTGGAACTGGTGATGAAGGGGGTGCTGAGGAGGTATGCCACTTTGTGTGGGCATCCCACCTGGCTGCTGTTGCTGCTGGACTCCAGGTCCAGGGCCCATTCCTTGCTGCGGGACTGGAGGCATTGTCTGTGTTGGGGTCTGAGGAGTTGGGGGTTGGGTTCCACCAGAAGTTGGGGTATTGGGTGCCGTGATACCATTGTTCCCTGGTGATGGAAGTCCTACAACAGGTCCCCCCGGTGGCCCTCCGGCTGGCTGCCCCACCCTCTGCATGCTGGCCATCCTCCTCCTTAACATCTGGGCCTGCTGGAGCCGGTGCTGCAGCTGCTGCTGCCGAAGCTTTTGCTTGATGTTCAGACAGAACGGGACGGGACATTTGTTCTCCTGACAGTGTTTGGCATGGTAGCAGCACAGAGCAATGAGCTGCTTGCAGATGGGACAGCCGCCATTTGTCTTGCGCTTGCAGCCTTTTGTGTGCTGAACAACACGCTTCATTTTCTGGCAGGACGGCAGGGAGCAGTTGGCGTTGCGGCACTGGCATGCGTGGACTAGCGACTGGATGCAGCGCTGGATGCTGAGGCGGCGAGAGTCTCCGGGGCTCTGGGTGGCTGCTGCTGCCTGGTTGTTGCTGTCGTCGTCCAGTCCAAGCCCTAGCTTATCCATCTTGTGTTCATGACCTTTAGTGTTGTAGCAGGTGATGCACAAGTCATAGTCCTGGAGAAGGAAAGGAAAAAAAGGATTGAATATAAAAATGAATGTAAGTATTGGATTCATACATGTTAACGTTCCTGTGAATCTAAAACGCCACAATTAAAAAAAAACCACATCTCTTAAAAACCACCAGGCTTCTGCTTTGAACTAAAAATGATGGAAAAGCAAAGATGTTTTGGTGTTCACACTACAGTGGATAAATCTGAAAAAGCTGTTTACATTTGAAAATGATTTGTCAGTACAAGGGTCCATATGTCATTTGCTCTGAAATGTCAGAGCAATAAAAAAAAATGCTAAATGTGTTTTTCTTTCTCCGAAACAACAAAACTGAATTACGTCTGGTAAGGAGTGGGACAGAGAGGCTGGTTACTCTGCTTGGTCTTAGCAGGTTAAAGCTCTCACCTCTCTCTCTCTCTCCATGATCACTGTTGTAAATTCAGCTGAACACAGTTTGAGGTCTCCTTGACAGATTTTTCTCATTACATCAGACAACAATACAAGTATACAACAGTGATTTGATAATAGCTCATAAATGCTACCGGCAAATTGGATTACTAAGGTTCACCGAGGCTAACCAGCAATCTGAATGTGGAGACTTTTTAAACGTGATAAACGTCAGCTGATGGTGAAAAATGCATTACAGTATTTAAAGTATTCCCGCTGTCGCCGTTTTCTTGCTGCAGTTTCATCTCTAGTCAAATTAAAAGGGATAAATGCAAGATTTGAATGAGATTTCTCACCTCGCAAACAGTGCAGTGGAAGCGGGTCTCCACATGGTGTTTACACTCATTGCAGGTGTAGACGAAGCGGTCCTGGCTCTGGTTGTGCAGCTCCACCAACATACACATGGAGCTCCACATGGACCTCCTGAGAGAGCTGAACTCCAGGTGCTTGTCCCTGGCCAGAGTCAGGAAGGCATCGCGGCCGTCCATCAGGTCACAGGCCATCAGGGGGTCCGCGTCAGTGATGGGCGGCAGCGAGTTGGCAGTGGGGCCAGCAATGAGGCGGATGACAAAGAAGACCTGGGAATTAGAGCGGAGAGGGTCAGCTACAAGTTTTCTCAGTCGGTGGCTTTATAAAAATGTTATTATAGATTAATACACACATTCAGGAAAATAAATAAATAGCATTAGCACCTTTTCCCTTCTGTGCAATACATTGGCCTACTGTCATCAGATTATCTTATTCTTTCTATTCTACTGTACTTAAACTACAACCTAAAGTGAGCAAAAGTGCATCACAGAGCTTTAATGGCAGTGGGAGTCAGACTTAGGTCCTTCACAAACAAGTGTCACCTTACGTCCAGTCAAAATGTCAAAATGTGAATTGAAGGACAAATATCTTTCATGTGATTTTATCATAGCACTTAGAAACAATGAGGAATGCAGAAATGGGGACAGTGTTTCAACAATAGCAGAGTCAGTTAGTTCAGCGCAGAACTGTATGTAATTGTTTCTCTACAGTTTTGATTCACTTTCACCACTGTTATCAACGTCAAGTGGCTGCTGAGTTTACTAATTAACAAACTACTAAAGTAACGGGGCTGTCAAACCTCCGTTGAGCTGAGGGGAACTGCAGAATTGGTGATAACTCTCTGTGAGTTAGTAACTACGAGCGACACTTTTCATATACACTTTTTTTTTATATTAACAAGTGATCCATTGTTAATATAAAAATATAGATCATAGCCGCTTTAACCCATTATTAGTCAGTTGTCAGTAAAGTTAAGGACATTTTTATTAAGCTCGGATGTTGCCACAGTATAAGATGCATCCAGCAGTACTACTATTGTAATGACCTGCATTCACAGAGTGGAGTCAACGGGATGACTCTGATGACAAAGGTCACTGTAATGTTCTTATAATTATGTCATGTAATCCAATAGAAGAGTAAGCAGCTATTGCTATTATCAAATTAGACTTGCATACCTCCTTATGTTTCTCCATGGTGGCGTAGAGCTTCTGGGATAGGTCGTTGGAAACATTGGGCATCCCTGGTTTCTTCTTATTGGCTCGGCTCAAGCTACTCTTGTTCTTGCTTGTCTTTTTATTGTTCTTCTTTTTGGCATTCTTGCTGTCTCCTTTTGTGGCCTGTGAATGTTTCAATGTCAATGTCAGTATACACCACTGTCATGACAAACATCAACACAATATTTTGTGACGATGATTACATGTGGACCACTCACATCTGTGCTCTCATTGGAGGTACTGTTCTCCTCCCTCTTCCTCTCCTCCTCCTCTTGCTCCAGCTCCTTGATACTCTCTTCCAGCACGTTGGGCCAGAAGTCGCCCTCAAAGTACGGAAGCTCCTTGGCACTGGTCAGCCGGTCCTCTGTTGCCTGCTTGAAGATGTCCTGGGGGACAAAGAGGGACAAAGAGATTAGTGCTAGTAATGCCATTCAAGTCCTCATTGGCTTTTTCAGAAAATAACCAAAATGACACTACAGAAAAAAGGTACCTCTATAAAAGGTTCAAGTTCATTCTTGAACATGGCGAACAATCAATTTAGTAGCTGTTTCAGGTCTTTTGATCATATCACATGATCTTCATCAGCAGATGCAGTTTGCCCAGTTATCAAGGAATTGTAGATATTCCAATTTTCAGATTTAAAAAAAAATTTTTTTTTAACGACATTGGAGCATCTACATATGGTATGATTGAAAGCTCCACAACAGCTAGTGAACTTGTGGTGGGATTTCTTTCAGTTTAACAGTTTGACAATGTTAGGGACTATGGATGAGTCAATGTCTTGGGGCTTGACTGTTTTCCTCAGTGATAGATGCGTGAATTCACATTGTTGGTACAATAACTAAACAGAAAACATGTCTCACTTTGTAATCATGGACAATGCGCTCAGCAACAGCCTTGTCCAGCATCTTCTTGTACCACTCCTGCAGGCGTTTTGGCTTGGGGATCTTCTGGTCCGCTGGGTGACAATGGAAGATGTAATCATCCCCTTCACTGGGTGGACAGGCCCAGATATGACCCGTTGTAAACCTGACATAGGAAGAAATGTAGTTGTAGTCATTACAAAAGAAGTAAATTGATTTCCATTCCATCTGCCTGCTTAATGCAACTGGAAACGGTCTGTAGCAGCGCCTGGAACACAAAGCCTAATGAATACACTTGACACTGTGTAATGGGCTCATATCTAAACCTCTGTGTAGCTATAATGCTTAAGTTTTCATTTGGAAAAATCACATGACACCTTTCACTTACCCCTGCCTCTTGACATACTCCAGGTAGCCTAGCAGGATCTCGTGGTAGACAACAGTCCTGAGGTGTCGAGGTTTGAAGAAGTGCACGCTGTCCAGGTAAGAGATGTACACTCGTCTCTGATTGGGAGGCGGGCAGTCCGAGCCGTACTCTTGAACGTGCATGCCGAAAAAACACACATCTGCTCCGTCGATGTCCTCAAACGCAAACAGGGCTTTCATCCTGTACGGGAAGGACTCGGACATCTCTCCGGTGTCAACAAACCTGGAGGAAAGAGCCAGGGTGAGGGAAATGGCTGCAACGTCCTAGCAGTGCTTTTCACATTCAGCTAGTCAAAATTAGCTGGTTTGAATTGAGAAAATAAATGATGACTTCTCGATGAAGTTGTAGTGTTGAATGTTGAAGGGAGCACTCCTCCCCACCCATCTAATCACAGCCATTGATGGTACAAATCCAGCTATAAACTAACTTCAACTTGATGCAGGTGTTTAACATGTTTCCAACTGGTGATTATCAAACTAACATCGTCTGATGTCTGACCTGCAGCTGGACTCACCAGCACCTGATCGTGACTGTTTGGGCATTTTGTCTCTACTTTTCTCACCTGATAGACCAGATTATTTCACTACACACACTTGTTAGAAATCACAACGTTCAGCTCCTAAGGATTTTGTTCACAATATCACAATGCAATAGAACACACTAGGGCTGGTTAATAAAGCCCATTTTAACAATATGTTTGTCTATTTTTTTTATCTGCAATAAAATAATCACAGCTAGGAATCTGGTGTAATTAATTGCAGTGATTTTAATGCTTGTTCATGGTCATTCATATACTTTTATGCATGTAGATCAAAGGAGGCTGGTATGGTCTGGTCATTTAGAGTGAGTCTGTTTGGCACCAGGATAAACTGGTGATAAACTGAATTGTTCACGGTTTCCCCAGAGGAAACAAAATGATGACAGGTGACTTTGCCCATTTTCGGCAACGTTGCTTGACATATTGTTTTCATTCAGTATTTTGCCGCACCGATAAGTGAGATTGTGACAAATATCAAAGTTATTTAGCAAACCATCCTAAATATGTTCAGTGGTGCTTCCCTCTCACCACACACCCAAAACCTGCAGCAGCACTGAAATTCGACCTCCTACCTGGACTTCATGCCCGGCTTGACCTCAACGACCTTGTCTGAGACATGGACCACCCGGATGGTGACCTCGCCAGTTTCAAGGTGGGTCTGCCGCTTGAGGTAGTCGTTCACTCGTGTCTCCAAATAGCACCCCAACTTGGTCTGAGGGAGCCCTGCAAAACACAGTACGAAGGATGAGGAAAGAGAGGTGGAACACAGAGAATCTCCTCTCTCCCTCTCCAACTTCCTCTATCTTTAAAACTCTACATTAATACATTGATAATGACTGGCACTGAAATTAAAAGACTGGGGTCAACGTTGATCATCATGAGCCAGGCAGCCATGGACAAACTCAAAAGAAGAAAATTATTATTTCTAGGTGTCGTATGCTGTACAGATTTTTGTTTTAAGGGGACTCATTATTCATCACTAATATGGTTTGAGTTTTCAGAAATGTTGGTATTAAGGCTAAAAGAGAAAGCCGGGATGAAAAGGGATGAAAACACAATGACAAAGTCTGGATGAAGGAAAGGAGGAAGGCAGGGCTGTAAAACACAGAAATTAGCCGGTAGCTCAGAGTTACTCCACTTACTTTTGGCCGCGTATTTGTTCTCTTTCCGCGTCTTGTTGGCCTTTTTGAGGCAGTTGTCACACACAAAGCTGTGGTTAGGGAGGAAGTAAAAAGTAAATGGTTAAATTTGCTCTGTGACAATCAGCACCAATGACAGGGATTAACAGAGATGACTTAGCCTTTCATGTCAGCCTTCCTTTCTTTAAACAACTATAATGACTCTGAAATTAGTTACATCTTTTAATTACACAGACCACACATGAAGGGAGCTCAAACTTTGAGGAATGAACGACTCTTACTCTACACTGGAGCTCTCAGGACTTCGTTTTCATGCGCACCTGTTGCAGCCACACAAACTGCACCTCAAAATGTTGGAACTGTGTGTGATCTTTAACTTGAAACAGCTACATGAAAATGTGTCTTCATGTGTGTTAGGACTTTATAGTTGTACCTTTCCAGCACCTTTATTGATGTTTTGGATGATTCTAAAGCTTATCAAGGAATACAAAAAGGCCACATTTATTTTCCAGACCCAGTCACATAACAGAGTGTGTGTGTGTGTGTGTGTGTGTGTGTGTGTGTGTGTGTGTGGATGTATGATAGCTGGCTCACCCTGACGGCCATATGGTGTCATGATGCAGAACACAGATCTGGTGCATTTTACGACCGCAGTCAATACATTCCACAAGTCTGAGCAGAGAGAGGAGGAGACAAAAGACAGACGTCCAAAGTTAATAAGGTGTCACACATAATGAAAACACTCAGCTATAAAGTTGATAAATAAATACGTTAAG